>NC_059104.1:29024830-29324830 GCF_020740685.1 Jaculus jaculus
CACTGCAAACAAACTCCAGAGGCTGTACCACCTTGTGCATCTGACTTAAATGGGTTCTGGGGAATCAAACCTCAGTCCTTAGGCTTCACAGGGAAACAACTTAAACACTAAGCCATCTCTTTAGCCTCAAGTGATTCTTTAGAAAAGAGAATAAATTCACTTAGATTACCAGGAAAGCAAATTATTGGCAGAAGGCAATTACATCTTCTGGGAAAGAGTTAACTGTGCCAGGAAAGAAGGAAAGACCAGATCTTTCCGACATTTCTGGCCTCCAGCAAAATGGGAGGAGTTATAAGGATTCCATTAGGCAGAAAGCTGTAAGGAAGAGCCTGATACTTTTCATACCTTTCTCATTTTCAGTAACTTTTAGTTTACTTTTGATACAGATGAAGACTAAGTAAGGTAGCTTTTTTATAGGTAGCCAGTCAAAAACACAGGCGCCAAGGAACACAGATACCACTTTCTCTGGCAAGACCAGAAGCCCAGCACATCTCAAGTGGCCATAAGCAGTGGCATCTTCCTGGTTCTCTGTGGTTCTTCAGTGAACTTATCCCACGAATTTCTCCCTCACGGTTTAATATGCATGGAGACCTTCCCCAACAAGCAGTCAATACGTTTCATTTGGACTTGGCAATGAGGCAGATTCTAACTGGATGCCTAATTTATATAAGTGGACCTGAGCCAAGCCTCCACCAGAGATTTTTCCAGTCTTTCCCCTCTCAGCCTCATTGGCTTAGAAACTTTTCTGCTTTTTATTTACTTTTTTCTTACCTCAAATCTTCCTTAATAAGTCCAACATAATTTACCATTCACAGTGTCTGTGTTTCTCAAGTCTTTGCCAAACATAGATATGAACTAGGGACTCAAGATCTACTGGCTGAGAGGGTGTTAAACACAACAGGAGTCCAGTCTGTCTTTTATATCATTATGGAAGCCAATCCCATATTACTTTGGAGGTGTCCTGTCATTGCAGACTATCTTTAAAAAAAATTTTTATTAGTTTTTTGCTCAGTGAATACAGTCAAGTTGGTACCATTGTTAGCCTCCTTCCTGTCCTCCCCCCTCCACAGGGACCCTCCTAGTTGGGGCATATGGGTCATGCATTGTGGGGTTAGCCATCGCTTAAGGGTAGGAGGCAATGTCTCTGTGTATCATGACCCAATATGTGGCTCTGACATTCTTTCTGGCCCCTTTTACTTAAATTCTTTCTCTAAAACAAACAAACAAAAAAAATGGTTATCCCATTTATCTGTTGCTAACTTTACTCCCAGTAGGAGAACTTCCTTCTCTTTTTCAGATAGATGCAGATCCTAAGGATCTCCATCATACCTCAAAAGGGTCCCAGCAGAAATTAAGAATAAGTGGGAAAACAAGCAAGAGTACTGTTTTCATGGTGAACCTGGTACCAGTACAAGGATGAAAGAGATAGACACAGAGAACACTCAACTCCTACCAAACCAGATATCTAGAGACACAGAGGCTCCCAAGACCTCATCACTGAAGCAGACCTAAAATGAAGCTAACATAGCTCTAGGCTATCTTAAATGGGCACTGAGAACAGGAACCAAATTAAAACTTGAAGGCCAAGTTTCTTTCCTCCTAAACCATGTTGAAATATTTATGTGGTTTTATTTATCCATTGATAGCATGTGTAAACTCCTAGGAAATGTGCAAGCTAGGATCATGAGTACAATCCAGCCCAAGTACTTCTCTCTCTTCACCATCAAAGAAGCTTTGGCTTCTAAATCTCTGCTTAGGCATTGAATGGAAGTGTATGTTTCTGACAGATTTTAGTACATATGTGTTTTTCATTTGAAATTCTATGTACATCCTATAGTAAAGCATTCTGATTTGTTTCATTTTCTAACTTGACCTTCATTTTTCTTTTTATAACTTTTGTGACTTTTGAAAAAATTTATTTATTTGGAAGAAAAAGAGATTTATAGAATGAATGAATGAGCGAGCACATCAGAGCCTCCTGACACTACAAACCAACTCCAGATGCATGTGCCACTTTGTGCATCTGGCTTTGTGTAAGTACTGGAGAACTGATGCCTAGCTATCAGGCTTCAGAAGCAAGCCCCTTTAACCACTGAACCTTCTCCTCCAGCCCCTGTGGTGGATTTTTCATCTTTTTTTAAATACATATCACTTGTTAGTTGTGGGACCTCTTATATTTATTCAAACTTAATTTTTATTGATTTTTCAATGCATTACCACAAATGAACTACCAACTGTCACTTTTGATCCTCATTGTGGAAATATCGCAGCATTAGAGATCATATAACAAGTTCACAGTCTAATTCCAATTGTATTAGCTAACCTTGAGAAAAATCAATATACCTTCCAGGTCTTTTTCTTTGACATAAAATAAAGCCGTGAGACTCAATATTAGTTTCTTTGCAAGTTTTTATATGTCTTATTCTGTGAACTTCATTTTCTGATATAATGTCTATTCATAGCAAAATGCATACAAAAAAATCCTTCTCTAAGGAAGAAAATGGGTGTGACTTTTGGGTAAGCCACAAAGATCCAGAGCTAACCATTAGCTAAAATCAGAAAGTAAGTTTTTACTGAAAATTATTGTAGTAGTAGGAAAGAGACAGTATTATAGGACAAAAGTCAATTCTAAATCCAAGAAGTGGGAGTTTATAGTAAACCTGAAAGAAGGTGATAGTAAAATTACTAAGTGAAAACATCACAGGAAGTTTTGGTAAATTGACTTAGATTAATGTTGCAACTCTGCTAGGTAAGCTTGAAGACAAGGCCTAGTCCAAAAGATGGCTCAGAGAGCCTGACGTGTTTGATGCAGGAGAGACTCCGTTAAGTGCTATCAGCATCCCATTTTGCTGTTACTGAGGGGAATGTAGTGATAGCTTAATAAAAAGTATATTAACTAAAATGATTTAATTTTTGAAATCAATATATTAAAAGCCAAATGTAAGCATGTAGTATTATGTTTCTCAAGTGTACCTGAATGTTATATCTAGCAGAGAACCTTACTATAGATGAGTGATTTAATCTCAACACAAATGCTAGAAATATTTATTATGGGTTATTTACTAACTTTTAAAAATAATTTGGCTAGATGGAAGACCATTGGTATGAGTTGTTCTACATGATATAGTACTGAAGAAACATAAAACACATAGTTAACATAATTGTGGTTGTTATATCCAAGAGCACCCAGTACACTGAGGAAGGAAGATTGTTATGAGTTTTATGTCACCTTGGGCTACATAGTGAGCTCCAAGCAAAGTGAACATGCAATGTGACATCTTGTCTCTAAAAAAGAAACACACACACACACTGACATTCTTTCTGGCCCCTTTCTGTGTGTGTGTGTATACATATATGTACATATATATGTATATTCCAAAACAAGAAAGCCTAGTGATATGGATTAGGACAAGGTATTTTCTTCTGTATAGTATATCAGCTAAGGACTAGCTTACAGATTCATAGGTATCACTCATCCCTGGGAGGACTACAACTCCAGTTTAATTCAATTTCATCCAAGATGACTGTAAGCAGCCACAGCTTCGTGTTTCTTTCTCAACTTAGTCCCCATGATTGAGCCATTGCTGACTCAGGTTTCTCTCCTTTAAAACACACCTGAATTTGGCAATAAGTCTAATCATAGGTAGTTGCATAAAAAGACTTGACTCAAGCCTTCCTGTGATTTTTTTTTTTTTTTTTTTTTTTTTTGCTTAGTAGCCTCTCTCCTAAAAATTTGCTTGGCTTGGGCACATTTCTTTTCTTTTCTCTTTTTAAATCTTTTTATTTCTTTTTTCTTTTGTCCTTGTTGTGTTACTCTTACCTCATCTTTCTCTAAACTTGCTCTTATCTAATTCTTTGATAACTTGGATATGGGTTTGAGGCTTGACATTCACTAGCTGGGGCTCTCCTGCATCATCATGGAGATCTAACCCCCATGCCGCCAGCTCCAATCCTACAGCGCTATCTTTCTAACTTAGACATGTTTCTCAATTGACAAAATGCTTGCCTTTAAAGCACAAAGCCATGGATTTGATTCCCAGCACTTCATAAATCTAATCCTAATCCCAGTGCTTGGGAGGTGAGGACAAGAGGAGCAAAATTTCAAGGTTATCCTTAGCTACATAGGGAGTTTGAGGTCTACATGGAACTAGTGAGCTTATATGAAAAAAAGATAAGAAAAATAAATTATATATATATATATATATATATATATATATATATATATATATATATTAATAAATCAAGCCAAAATTATTGCTCTATAGGATTTCTGATGATTAAGAAAATATTTCAACTCAACAACAAAAAGAAACAAATCAAAAAATAATAATCCCCATAGGCTCTCTCTCTAGCCCAGGCTGACCTGGAATTCACTATGCATTCTCAGGGAGGCCTCAAACTCATGGCTATCCTCCTACATCTGCCTCCTGAGTCCTGGGATTAAAGGTGTGCACCACCATGCCAGTGAAAGTCAGATAGTTTTAACAAACATAGGTCTGAAATTACTTTAATGAGCTCATTGTAGTGATTTGAATTAATAAAATCTTTAAGAGTTTATGCCAATAAATTTATTTTCCTCTACTATGGCTCTAGTTAAGGTATTTTTGTGTCTGGAAATATGTCCCATTGAAGGTTTTGGGGAGCTCTAAAAGAGCATATAAAATCCCCCTCCCCCAGAGTCTCCAAAGGGGAAAAAAAGCATTCTAGGTATTACCCACAATGTACCTATGTTTATTTGCTACCTGCTACCGTTTTGAATGTCAAAACAGGAATAATTTTATGTTGCAATTATAGTGAAAGCCAAGGTATTTAATTTATTCACTCACAAATGTATTATGCTTTACCATTAATAATGTGTCATATATTTTTTTGAAATTCTAAATTATGTATGAAAAATATTTTGCTATCATATGTTGCAATGCTAGATCATGTGAGAGCAATATGCTGTGGCCTACAGGTGTCAGTGATATGGAAAGTAAAGCTGTTTACAAGTCAAATGATCCCACTTTAGTTCAAGCTTCCAAACTGTGAATACCATGGGAAGCTTCTTGGCATGCAAATTTCTTCCACCTGTTCTTAGATGAGACATAAATGAAAACCATAGGGGATGTGATTTTTCCCTTCTACACAGAAAGCAATCACTTTGTAACTTTGCAAGAGTAAAGGAGTAACATATCCAATTAGGGATGAATAATTTTAATAGTTTCCCTTTACCAGTCTGGCATTTTTGTCTAGAATATTTATATTGCTTGTGACACAACAATTCATTGTTTAATTTGCTTTTTCAGGCAAGGCAGTAACAGGAGAATTTCAAAGCAAATAAAATTTTATTTAAAATTTCATTTAATCTTGTTCATCTTTGTTGCTTTTTAATTTGATGAATTTAAACCTGTGAGTGTGAATATATATGCATATATATGTATATATGATAGTACTACATTTAATCTCTGGAAGCAATTTAAGGAAATGTATCCTTGGATGTATCTGTTCTCCTCCCTTAATGCACTATTAATGAGTAATTGTTAAAATGAACAATTGTATGATGCCTTAAGTTGATATAAACCTGGAACATTCAATTGTTCATATTCCTCCCATAAGTTTAATAAGAAAACTGCTTTGTAAATAAAATTGACATGACTAATGTTTATACTGAGTAAGTTGGAGTCAGAGCTCAGCAGCAGCTTAACAATGATATAGGAATTTTAGATCTTTTTTACACCAATGTACCTGATCTGTGTTTTATGAATTTGAAGAATGAACTCCATAGACCAGGGAATAAGGTTTAGAGAGATTTTAGCATAGTTTAAAACTTTCTGTTGACAAAGAGAAGGATGACTTAAGCCTAGAGCATAAGAGAAGGAAGCAAGGCGGAGCTCTTGCCCAGAGAGGTGAGAGGGCGTTTGAGAAGCCCACCTTGAGACTCAGATCTGGGTTTTTAATGCGGAATGGCTACAAGACGAAGACCAGGCTAGTAGGTTACTATGGACAAAGATTGCATTTTACAGCTTTGCCACTAATCTTAGGTAACAGTCAGAGCTTCTGCTCTCTAAGAAGGGTGCAAGCTTAATCTAGAGCACTTTTCTAATTAGTAGATCTAACACATCATGAGTGTACACACAGGTTGTTTTTCACAGTTAATTCAAAGGGCCATGGTTGTCAGTGTTCGGAGGTATACTGACATCAAACTTTGGAATATTTTTGTTTTTGTTTTTGATTTTTGAGTAGATCTTTACTGGCATGTTTTTTTTTTAAATCCTAGATTAAAATTTTTAATATCTTCTGTGAGAATAATGAGGAAATTAATATTACTTAATAATTATTAATAATATTACTTAATAATTATGAGATGGACTTTTTTTTCCTTTGGGACTTCTCATTCTTTTTCTTTTATTTATTAATTAGTTTTGTACTCAGTGAATACAATCAATTTGGTACCATTGTTAGGCTCATCCATGTCCTACCCCTTCCCCCTGACCCCTCCTTGTTGAGGTATATGGGTCATGCATTCTGGAGTTAGCCCACAGTTATGGGTAGGATAAATGTCTCTGCATATCATGATCCAACATGTAGCTCTGACATTCTTTCTTCCCCCTCTTCTGCAAAATTACCCTGAGCCATGTTGGGTTCATTTGTATTAGCACAGCAGACCAAACCTTGTGAGAGTCAAGAATGACCTGAGTTGTTTGAGGGTCCCAGGGAGGGAGCAGAGTATTATAGACCTTCTTTTCTTTGTTTTTAATTAATATGCCAGTAACTCTGATAAAACTGATCTTAAATATCTTATCATGGCATAGTTGGGCCCTTGAAATTTAAGGTCTTATAGCTCTATTTGTTAGAAAATTGAGAAACCTGGTGTGGGGGGGTGTCTAACTGATGGTTCTGGGTCATTTTGGGTGGTCTCAGAGATAAGAACTTTGGACATAGAACAACTCAGTCTATTTTTTTCCATTTTTTTTGTAAAACAGATCTAGCTAAAGAATAGTATAGTCCCCTTGGGGTAAGTTTTTTTTTATATAATTTTATTAGATATGGATATATTTAGTATGCAAACAACACATGATGGTACCATCCTTTCCCTCCTGTCTGCCCCTATTATGAAGAGGTGTTCCTCCTTGGGGATGCAGGTCAACCACATGGGGATTTTGAGTCATGAATTATGGGGAGGGGGCAATGTCTCTCTGCAAAATGTATCATGGTGTCCAGAACTTTGTGCATGCCCTTTAAAAACATGTATAGAACCTCAAGACTGTTAGGAAAACAGTATATTCTTCTTGAGTGGATAACTCTCTTTAAACATATATTTAAAATGATCACATTTTTTAAAAAGACATGTGGCTGGGTATGGTGGTACATGCCTGTAATCTCAGTACTCCGAATGCAGACTTAGGCGGATTACTATGAATTTGAGGCCAGTCTGAGACAACATAGTGAATTCCAGGTCAGCCTAGGCTAGAGTGAGATCCTACATTAAAAAAAAAAAAAAAAAAAAAAGAGCAAACTAATAAACAAAGACAGAAAACAACAACAACAAAATCAATGTTTCATAATCAGACTTACAAAATAGAAGATGACAACAGAAATTATTAGGGTATAGAATAATTTCAAAGAAAAAATAAGAGAAATATATTAAAACATTCTCCTTTCTTCAATACATACAATTTACAAAACATACACAATCAAACGCAAAAGAAACAAACAAACAATAGGCTCATGTTTGGTGCAAATAATTGTGATTAACATTATTTCATCACTATTGATACATGAAAACATTATAATAAACATTTTAGTAGTTCTGAGAATTTTGACAACATTTAATAATAAAGATTTATCCTGAAAGAATTTAGAATCAATATGAGTTGCTCAATTATAAAGAAAAAATGTTTTTTTCTAAAGAGATTGATTGAAATATGTAAGTAGACACAGCTGTTAATTATTATCATCAATAAAGTGTAGCAGAATCCTCTCAAAAATTGTAATTAAAATATTTCTGCACTTTTTAGGTTAAATAAGCATATTCTAATCAATGTGATGCTTAATTTTTGGTTTGAAAATGTTACTCACCTGGGATGAGGAAATGGCTCAGTGGTTAAATGTACTTACTTGCAAAGCCTGCTGGCCCAGGTTCAATTGCCCAGGACTCATATAAAGCCAGATAGATGCACAATGTGGCACATGTGCCTGGAGTTCTTTTGCAACATCAAGAGGCCTTGAAGTTGTCTGTCCTTCTCCCTTTCTCTCAAGTGAATAAATAAATAAGTAGGTTCTTGAAAGAAAGTTTTACCTTGTTCCTAGAGTAAATTAAGAGTTACACTAATGGAATTTATGCACTATCCTATAGGCTTAAATCCTTCCTTTAATTCTTCTTCTGGTAATTGGACCCCAAACATACTGTAATTTTCTATTGCACTGAGTTATCATGCCAAGCTTTTTCAGATAATACCACTTAGCCTGTGGTGTCTACAATGGGAATGTAGCCTGATAATTGCAATGCAGAGCAGATGACACAAGATATCCTAATACGTTCATGCCTGAGCACATCTCCTGGCAGTCTTTGTTCCTGTACTTAGTAAGAAACTGATTCTTCCTTCTTCTGCATAGGTATAGTGTTGGGAGGACATCAAAGTCACTATGTGCTGACAATTTGTGATAATGCTTTCTGTGAACAATATGCCAATAAGGAAAAAGAGAGGACTAAGGTACACTGAACTTCCAGCCAGCTTCACTAAACTCCTTATTTGAGCAGCCTAACTCCTAAGTTGGTATTTTCTTTTTTTAATATTTTTATTTTTATATGTGCAATAAGAGACGGTGGAAGAGAGAAAGAGAGGTGGGGGAGAATGGGGTGCTTCAGGGATTCCAGCCACTGCAGATTCCAGATGCATGTGCTTTTTTGTGCATCTGGCTTTATGTGGATTCTGTGGAATCAAACTCAGATAGTCAGGCTCTGCAGGAAACCATGTTAACCCGTGAGCCATCTCTCCAGCATAAAATTTATGTATTTTTTTTTTAAAGCAGTTAAAATTAGGCTCTCCAAAAACACTATAAATGCTTAGAGTTGGCTCTATGTGGGTATGAGCTTTA
This sequence comes from Jaculus jaculus, assembly GCF_020740685.1. Classification (NCBI taxonomy): domain Eukaryota; kingdom Metazoa; phylum Chordata; class Mammalia; order Rodentia; family Dipodidae; genus Jaculus; species Jaculus jaculus. The sequence continues at coordinate 29,033,912 of NC_059104.1, forward strand.
AGTGCCAATTGATATCCTTGTTTCTGTCACACTTATTTATTTTTTGTCCATTTTCTCAATACTACCTTCCAAAAGATTATGTATAAATAAAAGATTTCCCCAATATCAACATATAGCACAGAACTACAGATCTAATATTCAGATCTAGTAACTCTAGTAACATACTCAGATCTAGTAACTCTCAATGTAGCATCGAGTTCTTATATTATTTTCTGATTGAACTATACTTTATCAGGCAAATGAGTCTCAAATGAAGAAATTGTCCTTATATATCAGTACAACTTTTGCTAAATACACTGTCCTACCAGCCTGGGAAGGTAGCCTGGGAAGGCCTGTGGACACAGTAACCATAGGGTGCAGAGGCTGTTTGTTAGTGAATCACAGCTCATTCTTTCTACCTTCCTTTCCTTTCTGATTCTTTTCCCAGGCTTTCTTTTCTTAGCATGCCATACCCTGCTGTGTGTATGCTATGAGTTTCCAGTAGCATCAGAGAGAGCTAGGGTAAAGATATATATATATATATATATATATATTTTTTTTTATATAGTGTAGTAATTAGACTAACAGGTAGAGAGATCAATGACTACATGGCTCAGTGCTAAATTCTTGCAGCTGTTACTGACTGAATCTTTGCCAGGATTTGGAAAGCGGTATCTGACTGTTTCATAGAGCAGCAATCAGCTCGCAATCACAGCACTTTTAAGTCCATTTTACTTACTAGCAACACAATAAAATAACTTACATGTCTCTAGTTTGTTGAACGAGAGACAATGTTCTAAAACTTGGAATTTTTAAAAATCTCTTACTTGAAACTTTTTCAAAAGCATGATTGTGTTATACTACAAGCAGAAGTATTTTTTTTAAAACATATTTATCCATTTGAAACATCTGTTGATAATTAGCACTCTAATTCACACAAAATTATTTTTAGTTCAGAATTGTCTAGGGCCATTTTCATCATGAGATTATCTAGGGACTGTGACAAAAGTGTGAGCATCCTTGGACTTATTCCAATTTTAATTCATCTCAAACTACAATAAAGAGTCTCACATCCATATAGAGTTTCAAAAGAAAATTATACTTTGGAACAGTATTGGAAATGCTGATTTTGTCATGATCCAATCTTTACTCTCTCTATATTTTACATCTAACTAGTCATAAAGGTGCATGAAAATAAAGTCATCATGATGTAGTTTAAGTAAAATTTTTATATAGTCCTTTATAGATATAATCCAGTGTCATTCATGTGTATTTCTGTTCTTAGAATTGTATATACTTTAAGTATTGGTGTAAGCAAACATCATGGAATAACAGACTGGGTGAGTTAAATAACAAACATTTGTTTTTTTTTTCACAGTTATGGAAGCTCAATAGGTTTCTTCTCTCCCTTCCCCCCCTCTCGTGTGTACATGTAAGGGAGAGAAAAGTTTCTATGCAGTTTCTTCTTACACAATCACTATCTCTGTTACAATGTTGTCATCTTCATAAAGTTATTACTTATTGGCAATTCTAACTCCAAATACCTTCACATGGGGCAGTTGGATTTCTACATATGAAATTTAGAGTTTATAAACATCCACTCCATAGCTCCCATATATCTTTTCATATTATGTAAGATATATTTAACTGGGTAATTCATTTCCTTCAAACATGCTGCATAGTTTAAGATTAAATATTTTGGCTCCTTTAAACTGTCATTTAGATTCTCATCAACTAACATGTCCCCCTCCATGTCAATTTGAGTTCTGGTTTGTGCACAAGAGAATTTAATTGTAATTAACTTGAATAGAAAACAATTTTGTTGAAAGGAACTATAAGTCTTAAAAGATCATCAAAGAAACCATACTAACAATTGTATATAATTCTGCATAGGGTGCATAGATTGGACTTAAACTAGTACAGAAGTTGGGGCCATCAGCAAATGTTTTGTTATTCTCAAAAGCTTCTCAGTTTTCAGTTCAAATCAAATTGATTTATTTTGACCAGTAATTGCAATCACTATTCCTATAAAATAAGAGTTTCCTAGTTCTATGCTTCAGATTAGGGTATGTAATTACTTTTGTAAACTATTTTCACAGTGAGAGGGAGCTTGGTGGGCTTGAATTTCATTCCCAAGAGCAGGAAAATAAGATGGCGATTAGGGCATCCTGACAACTTTTGAAGATATATTTAATCATGTTACAACAAAAATGTGGGTAATATTAAAATTAGATAAAATTGAAATTAGATGGATTTCTATGCATTTAATTTGCTTTTCCTCCACAATAAGTTGGACTTTATTGATTTAGAATTGCACTTATACACATTTAATTAGATAAATCTGTGTTGTCAATAATGGACTTCTGTAATATTTAATATATGTTATGGCAGATAATTCTTTTCTAATCCCATATTTCTTCAGTGAAATAAATCACAAAATATAATCTTGTATATATTTGAAGGAAATGGCTAGTATCACTTTGGCTATTATTTTTTCTCAAAAATAAATTACCTGTTAATATAAAAAAAATGTCTATCTGTGACTGAAAAATGGCACAGCAGTTAAAGGGGCTCTTTTGCAACCATTGTATATCTCATATACATATCCAAAAATATTCAATGACTAATAAGAAGCAGTATTTGTAACCTGGAGAGATGGTTTCGTGGTTAAGGCATTTGCCTACAAGCCTAAGGTTTGATTTCCTACTTCCCACATAAGCCAGATGGAAAAGGTGGAACATATGTTTCGAGTTTGTTTGCAGTGGCGAGAAGTCCTGGCACACTCATTCTTTCCTCTAATACATAAAAATATTAAAAGGCAGTGTCTCTTGCTGAAAGTATAAGACATATGAAACATAAACAAGTTTATGAAACTGATAAATCTAAAGATCAATAGGGATTATTTAATATTTGGGGAAAATTATTATGAGACATGCAAATAGTGTTTAATGGGTACTGGGGAACTGAATGCAGCTGTCAGGTTTCGCAAGCAAGCATCTTAACTACTGATCTATGTCTCCAGCCCAGATTAGTTTCTCGGTGATGGACTTTCTTAATTGTAAACCACACATGCTCCTAAGCAAATTTTCTATATAGTTCATAAGTTGCAGGCTCTCCTCCTAAGTCAACAAGATTGAGGTGAGTATTAAATAAAGTAATGAAGAAAAGCAAAAACAGGTATTTGAATTGGCATGGCAAAATGAATGAATAAATAATAAATAAATGAAGGATTTCTTTGTTTATAGTAAAAATACATCTCTAAATCTGTATCATACTATGGAAATATTTCAGAAAAACTGATATTACAATGTTTAGAAATGTCAATCAAAATGAAGTAAATATATAACCAAAATGAAGTTTCTTCTCACCTGAATGACTGAAATTTTAGATAATTGAATAATTAATTAATAATATTGAAATGAATTTTCTGCCAGTTTGGGCAAATCTACAAGTCACAAACTTCAGTCACCCTGTGCTAATTTCATAAGCATTTCAGAATGGCTAATATGATGATCTTATTTTTCTTTCCAATGAGTCTAATATGTTTGATGTGATAGGTCCTACATTATTAAGTGGTTCAAAGAAGCATCTATTCTCCAGATTGGAATGATCTTGGGTATCCTCCTGCTGCTGCGAGATGTAAAGGTGAATGAAAACAGGTGAACTGAGTATGGGAAAAGCCTGTGTATGCAGAACTCGCTGCAGCAGATACAGAGCCATTCACTATCACTAGTCATTAGCAGAATTAGACAAATCCCTTTGTTTTTCAAAGTGAAATCAATGAGTAGCTCTAGCTATGATCAGATTGCATGGGGTGAGGGGTAGGCAGGTGAATGGAAAGTGCAGCAGACATGTGATAGGACAGGGGAGTAAACCTGGCCCGTAATTCGGGAGTGGCAGGGACACTTGGACTGAAACCTCAGGGAGATGCCAGTTACTGCTCCCATTCTGACCACTTCAGACCATCCACTGCAACGTACAGTGGCTGTGCTTCATCCTTCTGAGCTACCGATTTGAGTCAGAGCTTTTTGTGTCACTTTTACTGTTGGATATTGTTTCCACACTCCATTATTAGAATCGCCTTAAGAACTTTCTCAGAGACAAATCTCAAGGTTTACTCTTAGTTTAATATATGCATATGCATGCAAATTTTCTTACATGTTTTAATGGCCCAGAGCACATACAGTAGACTGGCTGGCTTGTGAACTCCAGGGAATTCTCATTTCTCTTCTTCCCCAGTGCTTGGATGGTAAGTGCTTGCAATGATGCCTTTTTATTTTTAACATGGTTTCTGGGAATTGACCTAAGGCACTTATGCTTACATGGCAATCACTTTACCAACTGAGCCACCTCCCTATTCATAACACTTTAAAGGCATTCTAGATAGATAAATTTATTTATAGAGACAGAATTATTAAATCTCTGCATACATTTTACATGTAAAATATAAGGATCAATATACATAATTGGGGGGGTTGTTTTGTTTCATTTTGTTTTGTTTTGTTTTTTGAGGTAGGGTCGCACTCTAGCCCAGGCTGACCTGGAATTCACTATGTAGTCTCAGGGTGGCCTCGAACTCATGGCGATCATTCTACCTCTGCCTCCTGAGTGCTGGGATTTATGGCATGTGCCACCACACCCGGCTTCAATATACATAATTTATTACAAATCACAGAAAGAAATGATTTTTGGATGTAAAGATCATCATGGCAGAAAAAAGATGTTTATGTAGAAACATGATATTCAGGGACATAATTACCTGTGTGAGAGCAGCATACATCATTGCTTGCAGTGTATGTTGTAAATACTCATCAAGAACTGCCTTGTACCCCCACATCCAGTACCCTTATACTCCCCCATCCAGTAATAATTTTGGTAGCACTTTCCAAATTTAAAGATACTCAGGACATACTATTAATAAAATAGAAGATTGGCCTTAAAGCATAGTGTGGTGGTTGGATTCAGGTGTTCCCTATAAATTTAGGTGTTCAGTATGCTAGGTCCCCAGCCGATGGCAATTTGGGAATTAACTCCTTTTATAGGCAGCATATTGTTGGGGGCGAGCTTATTGGTTTTAGAGCCAACTTCCTCTTGCCAGTATGTGACACACTCACCTATTTCTTTTGTCCATCTGATGTTGCCCAGGAGGTGATGTCCACCCTCTGCTCCTGCAATCATTTCCCCTGCCATCATGGAGCTTCCCCTCAAGACTGTAAGCCAAAATAAACTCTTTATCCCCCCCCCCCCACAAACTGCTCTTGGTTGGGTGTTTTCTGCCAGTCATGCAAACAGTAAGATTGGTTCCTCCCAAGGGGTTGAGGAGGAAGTTGAGCGTTGGATGACTCAAAACTTCTCCTTATTCACCGTAGAAAAACCACACTGAGTTTGGAGCCTTGTGGAAGCAGGAACTCACAGGAACTCGCTTTATTGTTACAAGCAGTTGCCTATATAATGTTGGGGATGAAGGCGGGGATTTTAGGATGGGGGAAGAGGTAAGGGCCAATAGTAAACTGTAACTATTGAAATGATAATTCCAACTCCTGTGCGGAAGTAGCAAGCAAGAAGCCATTAGGCGTCTTGCTGAGTCCTAGCTGGCCAGAGACTGGTTGCCAAACTTTAGGTAGGCTCAGGAAGATCCACTAGGCCTCAGGCCTGGGCCTCTCAAGGCCCACCAGATCTTTTTTATATTGTATTATGGGTTACTTTTGTTAAACCATATATATTAATTTATTCTTAAAATTTCTATGTTTAATGAACATTGATACTCGGAAGTTGTCACTGCTTAAACTAATTGCTTCTACAAAGAAGGTGAGAAAGTTTGGGGCATCATCTTTCTAATGACTAGCTCTTTTAGCTTTTGTGGTATATTAACTTATTACAAAAATGTGCCTACATGCACACATACATTTGTGCATATATATGCATTTGTATATAAGCCATATATGCATATTTATATATGTAATTTAGGTAATATTACAAAGTTTAGGAATTTAGAAAGTAATATTATTGACCATCTTCTTTTTGTAAAATATTTTATTTTTATTTATTTATTTGACAAAGAAAGAGGGAGGGGGAGAGAGAGAATGGGCACATACCAGGGCCTATAGACACTGCAAACGAACTCCAGATGCATGTGCCACATTGTGCATCTGGCTAACTTGGGCCTGAGGGAATCAAACCTGGGTCCTTTGGCATTGCAGGCAAATGCCTTAATTGCTAAGCCATCCCTCCAGCCCTTGACCATCTTCTTTTACTTCCTTTTTTTTTCTTTTTCTCTCATCTCCCCAGCTAGGGTCTTCTCCTATTTGTTGCAAAGAAATTAGTTTCATCTTTGTGAGTATTCCCTATGGTCTAACTTGTATTTAGTTTATTTCTGCTATTATTATTCATGTTTATAGTTCATTTGTTGAATTATGTTTGCTCCTTTCCTGTACTAGAGAGTACATTTTAGGTCATTATCTTGTATGTTTTTCTTTCTTTTTGAATTTAAGAATTCGAAGTTACAGTCTTCCTTTGAATCCTTTGTTTTAGTTATTTTCTGTAAATGTGATATGTTTTCTGAGAGAGAGAGAGAAAGAGAGAGAACAGACATAATTTAAGTAAAAGTAAAGGAAAAGGCTCTCCCTTTAGTAAGTTCATCTTCCCTGTTGAAATGGAAGGAAAACTTTCCAAAAGATTAGTTTGAGAAGATGAAGCCTCTTTCCAATTTACAATGCACTGTTGTCATTCTCAGATTTGGGAACATTGTTATCCAATGTACTCACAGAGGAAAATACTGAGCTATCTTTGAGATTCTGAGTTCTATGGGAGCATGTTTCCAAGCAAGCTATTAAAAACAAACAAACAAACAAAAAACCCTTCCATCGTAAGTATTTGGACTTTCCCTTGTGATAGAGTGAATTGACCAAATGAATGTTGTAGTAACGAGGTGAATTTAGCATTAATATGCATGTCAAATCACAGAGAAGCTTCTTTCCTGATTATTGTTTGTTTTGAAAACACACAGGCAATGGGCCACTTCTGCTTGACTACATACAAGGAGCAGAGTCTGTTCTTTTATTATTATTATTATTTTTCTTTGCAAGGAGAGAAAGAGAGAATGTGAGTGCCAGGGCCTCCAGCTACTGCAAACAAACTCCAGACACATGTGCCACCTTGTGCATCTGGCTTAAGTGGGTACTGGGCAACCAATCCTTGGTCCATTGGCTTTGCAGGCAAGTGCCTTAACTGCTAAGCTATATCTCTAGCCCAGAAAGTCCTTTCTTTATATAGATTTTTGGGTTATCTGTGATGTATATCATATCGAGAATTATTGCTTAGTAATGAAACCATTGTATTCACCTTTTGATTTTGTGGGAGAATCATTTGAACCAAAAACAAATGTTCTTCTTTTTTTAAATTTATTTATTAGAGAGATATAGACTGATAGAGAGAAAGAGAGAATGGACACACCAGGGTCTCTAGCCACTGCATATGAATTCCAGTCACATGTGTCCCCTTGTGTATCTGGCTCACATGGGTCCTGGGGAATCGAACCCAGGTCCTTAGGCTTCACAGGCAAATGCCATAGCAATTAAGCCATTTCCCCAGTCGCCAAAAAGAAATTTTCTTTTAAATATAGTGCCCCTAATAGCTGTATTTTCTCTAACATTAACTTAAGAAAAGTTTTGTACTTTTCTTGAGTGCAATTATTGATGATTATTCAAGATTAGTTTTTGTATTGCTTTGTTTTTTTTTTTTTTAATTTTTGCTTATTTGAGAAAGGGGGAAAGAGGGGTACAGAATGGCCTGCAGACACTGTAAACAAACTCCATATGCATGTGCCACATTGTGCTTCTGGCTTATATGGTTATGAAGAATCGAACCTGGATCCTTAGACTTCTCAGGTAAGCAGCTTAACCACTAATCCATCCCTCTTACTCTGTTTTGTACAGTATTTATATATAAACTTTGAGTTTTGTTTCAATATATTTAAATGTTTAAATTTTTGTTGTAAAACTATAAAGTCAGTAATTATTTAGAAGAATAGTTTAATCATTAAAAAAGTATAACTTTTAAAATTAAATTATTTTAAAAGTTTATTTATGTATTTATAAGTGGAGAGAGAAATAATGAGAGAGAAATGGGTAGGGGGAAGGCCTCCAGCTGCTGCAAAAGAAATCCAGATTTATGCCCCACTGCATCTGGCTTTATATGGGTATAGGGAATTAAATCCAGGTCATTAGGCTTTGCAAGTAAGCACCTTAACCACTAAACCATCTATGTAACCTAAATGTAACTTTTGAGATGTTAGTTATTTTATTTAAGCCTTAATTTCTCATCTATAACATAAAAATAAAGTTGATTATTTATACTATGAATGAATGAATACAAGTGTATCTTTCTGTGTACGAATACAAGTGTATCTTTCTGTGTCTGTGAGAGAAAGGAGAAAAGAAGAAAAAACAAAAAAAAAGTAAAGCAGGGAGAAGCAGAGAGGTATATTTAAAAAATGTTAAATGACGTCATTATGTTGGCAGAAGAAACTCATCAACTCTAACAATAACTGCTATTATCCAAAATGATCTAATATCTCTCATACAATCAATACCCTTACATTAGTAAGCAAAGAATACTGAGTCATTAAGCAATAATAGCAACATTGCCAAAGGGCAGAAAGTACCATTTTAAACTATTTTATTCAGGACATTCATATACAATAGCCTAATATCCAGTGTCTATTACCTATTTCTTTCTTTCCTTTTTTTTTTTTTTTTTTTTTTTTTTTGGTAGGGTCTCACTCTAGCTCAGGCTGACCTGGAATTCACTATGTAGTCTCAGGGTGGCCTTGAACTCATGGTGATCCTCCTACCTCTGCCTCCCAGGGGCTGGGATTAAAGGCATGTGCCACTATGCCCACACCCGGCTCTATTTCTTTGATTTATTTATTTGAGAGAGAACATGAGCAAAAGACAGGGGAAGAGAGAGAGAGGGACACAGAATAGGCAAGCCAGGGCCTCTAGCCACGAACTCAAGACACATGTGTAATCATGTACATCTGGCTTATGTATGTACTAGGTAACTGAGCCTGGGTCCTTAGGCTTTACAGGTGAGTGCCTTAACTGCTAAGCCATTTCTCCAGCCCCAAGTACCTATTTCTTTATTGTAATAACTAATCATAGTTTACAGTGCTGATCAGAAGAGGAATTGGGCTACTCTCTTCATGTAACTTCTTTAATGAAAACTGGGTGAGTTAATGTTTGTTTTATGAAATCTGATAATGGTGGGGAAGATATATTTATTAAATGTATAAATATACAAATGCATATGGACTGTTATAACATAGAAACTTAGAGCCAATTTTTTTCATGAATATACAAAATCTTTATTCAAATGTTTAGATTCTCCATTGATAACAAAAGGAAGATAAAAGTGTGACATTTCTGAATTCATTTAGTGTCTGTCTCCTTTTCCTTGTACTATGTTTCTGATCCCTATTCAGTTATGCACCTAGGCATGCTAGTCATTCAAGAAGTGTTCACATAAAGCTGGTTATTCAAAGCCTTCAAGATTAAAGATACCAAAATAAAAGTAGCTAAGTGATTTGTCAACTGCATCTTTAATAATGTCCTGTTGCAGACCCCCATTGTGATTCTTCAAAGTCATCCATCATTCCCCTAACCCTTTCATGCAGAACCAATTATCCCATGACAGGAACTGATGCTGCCACACTAAACATACCATGGAAACTGATTGCATTTAATACCTACTTCCAGTATGACAGGTATAACAAATAAACATCCTGAAGAACAGGTGGATGCTGTCCACTGATTGGCTCCCTGGAAGTAGCAATGTACTTAGCATCAAATAGAGATCATCTTTCCCCAGCAGTAGCAATTTCTTTGAGGAAAATAAAGCTCTTGGTGACAAGAATTGAGATCATGATCAACCAGGCCATATATTGACTAAGACTGCTTGACAATGAGAGTGTCTTACAGCCCTTCCCTACATAGCATTGGCTTTCTTTCAAGTACACAAAAAGAGCTGAGGTATTTGAATCATGTTGCCAGCTCAACATTAATACATTGATTCTATTCATTACTGTCTCTCAACATTAACTCTTAAGTTTCAGTTTTCACTGAGTAACTAGGTCTAATTTCTTAGGGATCATGGCATCTGATTTCAGTAACATAACTAACAGTATAAAAAGAAAGGATGCATTTTTGTTTTTTTTTAAATTAATTCAATTTTGTATGTGTTATTAAAGGTTATATTTTTTTTGTCCCCTCTCACCAGTGGGGTTATGGTAATCACTTGGGGGTCATGAAGGTCTCAGTCCCTGTGAAGTAGTGGGGGGACCATGTCTCAAGATATTCCTACCCATTCTGTGTCTCTTACAATCTTTCTGGCCCCTCTTCCACAATGCTCCCAGAGCAATAGCAGGCCTGCAAGCAGTCTGATTAAGCATTGAGTTCTCTGTAGCCTCTGGATTTGTGCCTTGATGGTTTTGATTCATCACCATGTCTGCCACCATCACCCTGCATCTAGTTGTCAGGCTAGGAGTAACAGCGGTTTCAACATTGCTTCTTCCTCTGCAGTTTTGCCTGGGCCTCAGAAGATGTAATAGAGGTGGCATACCTCGCAGTAGGAAGTTGGCTATCTTCGTGTCTTATCAATGGATCTTGGTTCTCCACTACTATCTGTAAAATAAAAGACTTTCCAACTAAGAATAAGAGCAGCTTGCATTAAAGAGGATATGCAAAATTATTTCAGAGACTTTTTGGTGTGCAAGTCAGGGAACAGTAGAGGCATCTCTCTCTGATGCCTGAGTTTCCTGACCATGGGATTCTGACTTGGTTTCCAGTAAAAACTTTCAGTTTCCTCCCATTGAGTAGGTCTCATGTCCAGTAAGAGAACAGTTGTTTACCTGCAGAGGCTGTGTGCTACTATTTCACAAGTGTGTACTTCTTGTCCATCTGGTTGATTTTGTAATTTGCATAGTCATATGCTTATTCAGGTTGTTGTTGACTATTGGCCTCCAGTGGTTGCCACAGTTCTCTAGCACTAGGAGGGCTAGGCAGAAGGAAGCTGGTTTCAAAAAGTGCAATTGTCACAGCTCTTTTGCCAGAGATGTGCAAAGAAACATTTATTCAGCCCACGAAGAGCACCAGTAGACCAAATAAAGGATCCCAACAGAGAGCAGCTAGGTACATCAAGGAGTTTACTGTGGTTATGTACAAGCTGTATGAAATTTGCAATTAGTGACCCACATACAGTTCTGACAACTTATGAAAAGCTACAACAAAAAGTAGTTCCCAGGGCAACTTACTTGAAGTCACCATACTGAAGAGTCTCCCCAAGTCATCACATTAACTCTTATAGCATCTGCGAATCAAGGGACCTTATGAGGTGGTAATAAAAGCCCTTGAGACCCATGTCCATCCCTACCCCTTCCTTGAGTATATGAATAAGCCTGATCTCCTAACTCTGGTTCAAGATAAAAAATGATCCAACCCAGAATAAATAGATACAGAAGAATGTTAGATAACTTTTTTTATTTAATATATAATAAAACATATGAAATATCTTGAACCTGTTATTGTTTTACCATTTTATTTTACCAGTAGTAAAGAAAATAAGGGGTTAATCTACTCTATATAATGATTTCAAACCAATCTTGTTTCCCAATTTGTACCATATTTTTTTCAACTTTTTATTGAAAGCTTCCATAAGTAGGGAAAATATGCCATGATCATAATCTCCTCCTTTAATCTCCTTTTCCCCTCCCAGTTCACTTTTCATTAAATAACTTCTCTTTTCTAAGTTTTATCTCCTGATTTGACATCATTTTTTTCTTCCTTTTATGCATGTATTCTGTAGCCAGTGTCAGGCACTGTGAGGTCATGAATATTAAGGCTACTTTGTGCTGAAAGACAGCACTGTAATCAGCCCACCCCATCCTTTGGCTCTTCTTCCTTCTACCTCTTCTGCACTGGTCTCTGAGCCTTGTAGGGGGTGTTAGAGATGTCTTACTTAGTGCTGAATGTACCACTGTCACTTCTTTTCAGCCCTATAGTTTTGAGTCACCCCATATTGTCACCACCATGTGAAAACAGAGTGACAATAATATTAATAAAATTGACATAAACATAAGGGTTTAGAGAGCAGTTTGGTGGGTTTGTATCATAAGTATTTATCTACATATGCTAAGTCAACTTTTCAGTTATCAATTGCGTACATATTTGCATTATCAATTGTATGCAAAAAGGATTTTGAAAATGTGCTCTCAGACTGTAGATTAATACATTAAGAGTAGTTAATATGTTCTCACTAGTTCTGAGGAATCAAGAACAAGGCAATCTGAACGCTCACTAATTAAGTTATTGTTGGAGGAGCTTTATGTGTAATAATTATTACTTGCTTCTAGTCTTACCATTTACTTAGTCAAAAGAATTGTTCTGGGGCTGAAGAGATAGCTCGGTCCTTATGGCACTTGCCTGTAAAGCACAAGCTGTGTTCCTTTTCCTACTTCCTCTGCACAGCCAGAGGCACAAAGGGCCTCATGTGTCTGGGAGTTTATTTCCAGCAGCTGGAGGCCCTAACATGCCCATTTTTTCCTCTGTCCTTCTCCTCTTCCTCCTTCTACTTCTTCTTCTTTCTCTCTCTCTCTCTCTTTCCTCTTGAGAGTAAATGAATAAAAATACAGAAAATAATCATTTTGAAAAAGTGATAAATGTTATAAAATATTTAACCAACAAGCTCACTGAAGATTATAATGACAAAATTCTTACATGTTAAATTCTTGAATAAGTTACACATAAAACACACATTTATATTTTAAAATTTGTTTTATTGTATTACATTTTCAATATTGGGTGTGAGTTTAACATAAAATATTTGACATCAGTTTATGTTAAAATGAATTTTGTTATTGATTTCCAAAGATGCCTGTGCCACTTGTAAAACTCTATATTATTAGGTTCTCATTTTTATTTATGAGTTTTAAAACCTAATATTATTAATAATCTTGTGGCCCACTGACCATCCTGCATAAAACATTACTTTTCCATCTCTCTATTTATGTCTATCTTGAATCATTAGCACCAGGGATATGCTATTCTATTAATTATTATTATGGTATTCTATTACAACTCTTTTGTTAGATGAATATGCTGAATTTATCTAGACTACCCACAAGGCACCCTGAATGTCATACATTTGTTATCAAAATTTTCTAAAAGGTTATTGTGTCTGTGCTGTACATAAGTAAATGTGTTATGCACGTTATTAAGCACATCTTAATTAAACCTGTACCCTAAACTCCAATTATTTTCCTCATATCTTGTTTGGATTTGACTAACATCTATTATAACCATACTAGGTAATTTATAAGATCTGCTGAATTATTGTAGTATAAATAAAGAAAATCATTTAAACTTCAACCTTCTCTTTTCAAAGATTATGACACTCAAGTTTGATGGTATTACTGCAGAAATGTCAGTTCAATTATTTTAGAATAATTAGCTTGATTTCATATGGAAGGTACACAGATATAAAACCCAGTTTCTTGTCCTAAAATAGTACCAGTAGCAAGCAAATTCAAATTGAGAGAGGCTCACCCCTGCTACCTTCATCAGTTTTCAGTCTTACCATGATGTTTACTATTACAGGGTGTAAGTGATTGTTAGAAACACGAAACTAATAATTAAACATCAGCCCCAGATATCCAGGATTTACTACATTAACATTATGCAGCACTATCTATCCACATTGTATTAGAGTCCTATGCAGGATTGCTTATGTTATTGTGGAAATGGTTGTACAAAGGACTGACTGAATGTTTTGACAGAATGATTCCTGCTACATGGCTTCGTTTCATTCACAGATCATAGTAATTCAATGTATCAGCTAAAAACTCATCTTAGATGAATGCAAAAAAAAAAAAAATCCTTCAGATCAGAAATGTCTAATTATAAGCCTATGTGATTGTTCTGTTATATAATTTAAAGACAGAATTAAAAATACAGTTTTTAGACTGAACAGAAATATTAGGTTCAATTGCCAGAAAAACCAACAATGCAGGAAACAATGCAGGGAAGGCTGAAGGGAAAATGAAGAGTTACAAATGATAATTCCAAGTTTATATACTTTAGCCCAGTGTATTCTAACTTTCATTCTGTGAGTTTAGCTGGTTCAACCTGCATGTGCTTGATTTACATGAGGACCTGAGTTCAATCCTCAGTAACCACATAAAAATGCTGGGAGTAGGGATGTAGAAAAAAAAAGAGTCTTGATACTTGCTGGCCAAACACTCTATCCCACCTTGCAAGATCCAGCCAAAAAGAGAGCCTGACTCAAAAAGATGGACTGTTCCTAAAAATGGCAACCCAGGTTGCTTTCTGCCCTATGTAGCATGTGCTCTCCCCAAATCTTTCTCTCTCTCTTTCTCTCTCTCTCCCTCTCTCAATCTCTCTCTCTCTCTCTCTCTCTCTCTCTCACACACACACACACACACGCCATTCCATTCCTTCCCTAAACAGACTTATTTGGAAAGTATGCAACAAACTGAATTTAATATTTGTATTTATATTATTATTTTAAGGTTAAACTGTTTATTGCATAATAATTATAAAATAATATAAAACATTCTTATCAAAAAGATATTAATAGATACATTTTACATTTTACAAACTGTGATACTATCAGTTAACATGTTACCTCCCTTATTAAGCAATATGGGATTTCTCAAGTATTGTAAAGTATTTCTACATAATACAAGAGACTTGTATATAAACCATACTTTTTATGCCTTTTCTATGGAATTTGCTTCTCCATATTCTAACAGTGAGTGTAATCAAAAAAAAAACAAAGTTCATCAGCTTAAACTAGTGTCAAAATATTAATTTCTTATTCAGTTATTATCAACTTATATGGTATAGTGAATGTTTAGGACACTGACCAAAATAATTAGATTTAGACAAATTTAGATAAATTTAAGATCATTTGGAAGATTTACTAGAGGCCTGCTAATAAATAATATTCCTTAGTGTGAATTTCATGGAAAAAGGTATAAATTACAGAATCTCATCAAAAGCAGATTAATTGCAGATGCTATGAGATCCTTTCATAAGATGACCTCGCCTCTATATCTGAATGCTTATATTCTAAAAAGACATTACATACCAGGACCAGTGTTGATTTATGTATTATCTAGCAAGTCTCTAAACAAAATTTATAACCCATGTGCTTATTTATGATGTTTTATTGATGCATGACCTACATGCAGCAGCATGGGTCAGGGCTTACACACTCACACATCCATTTCTTAGGAAAGGATAATGGACAGGAGGTTGAACATGACTACTTCTACCAAGGAGACAACCTGAATTTTTTCCCCCACTTTCTAATGTAATGCCAGAGTTCCAGTCTGCCTCCACTGGTATCTCTCTCTTTTCAAGCTAGTCCTTCCTCATCAATGGTGGAATGCCAGGGGGAGAAAAATCCAGGCTTGATTGTTCAACTGTCTACCTTCCTGTAACCTTCTATGTTAGGTAACAGGTGGGTTTTATTTTCTATTCTTTAATTTGTAATCTATACTATAGCATGAATAGAGCTCTAATAGGGGGAAAATGTTCTATATAATGCAAGAAAATATGATAAAATATCAACTTCTTTAATTCTTTGGTAAATAGAAATCTGAATATTTGAAAACTCATAATTTAAGATAATGAGGAAATAACTATTTACTTATTATTCATCAGGCTTATAATTAGCTGTTCCTATCATAAATGCCAATGGGATAATTCTCATAATTGCAGATGTTTAGGAATGCCACATTGCAGTTAGAATAATTTGTAGTAAAGAAGAAAAATGGTGCATTACAAATTTAAAAGGATCATTAACACTGATAAATCAAAATAGGCATGGTATTTTCAGTTTTGCTTCTGAGAAATAAAAATATAAGATTCTAGAGTTGGAATAATAAACCAGTTCAGATGTATTATAACAATTATCTTTTTTCCACATATTAGGTGAAGTTGAGATTAGTTTATCTCTCATACAGCCCTATTGAATCCATTTTATTTATTTTTTCTGGTGACCTAATGTATTATTTATGTTACTGCAAATGTTTTCCTTTTCACTTTAAAATTATTCCACAAGTCTTTTAATTTGTTTAGTCTTTCTGAGATTTGCAAAGCAGGCTTACTATCTAACAAGGAGATGCTACAGCTATTTCCCTTGAGGACCTGTGCATTGACTAAAAGAGTGCAATCAAATTTATCAGCTAGAAACAGTCGTTGGCTTCAAGCAAATAGAACTGTTCATTTACCACATTTGAAAAGTCTGACTGGGATAGTCCAGTCTCCATGTGAAGAAACGACTTCCATAGCACAATGCAGGTCTTTAATTCCACTGAAATCATATTCATCTTAGCCAGGGCCTGAAGTTAAAGTGGCCAAAGGCCAAATACACAAGAAAAAAGAAACAGCCAATATTTTGCTGATTTATGATAAACCTGACCTTTGAAAGCACTTCTGCATTCAAAAAGCCAGCATTTTCTTCTATCTGTAACATTTTTATTGCAGTATATGGAAGGTATTCCTTTGGAATTTTATTCATATTTAAATTCAGTACACTCTTTATAAAGGATGTAGGCATAATATAGTAAAAAATAATTAGTTTATTCTCCTGGGAACTTAGTTGAGTTGAGTTTCTTTAAAGTTTTATTCTTATTGTTATAGAAAGAAAAAAAATGATTATAAGAACATAGTTAAGAAAGAACATGAAGTCCTTTTCAGAAGGAGAAATGGATATAAAAATATAAATAGTTTGTGGAAGAATTGGGAGAAAGAAAATTATAACAGGTCCACAATCTTGCATAAGGAGATGTACGCCAAGTAAAGGAGTCCTGTTAATCTAAATACATACTACAAATGCTAAAAAGTAAAAAAAAAATAATAATAATAAGCAGCTCTTTCTTTTACACTAAAGCAACATTGATAAGAACCAATAAGCTAGCCATGCATAAGAATAAGACAGATAGAATAGACATTGGATAAGCTGGTCAGTCATACTTTTGCCACATTCAATTGTGCTTCAAGGAACAAAACATATGTTAGTATTTTCAACAAGTATTTCAAAGTAGTACTTGGAATATATATTAGATGATAAAGTGAGATGAATGGTATACTGGAGGCAAGCATTGACTTCTCCATGAGCTCTCATATAAACATAGGCTATGCAATTCTGCTTTTACATTTTATGTTTCCTCATAGATATATAGAGACGTGTGAATGGACAAATTCAAGAGTACTTTAAAGTGAGCAATTAACAAGATGTTCAAATCCATCCAACAATCATTATTTCCTCTTCAATAAATTATGGAAACTTCTTACCTGTACTTTAATAATGATAAAGGGCATTCTTTTATGTAAGAAGTTTTATCACTGTTTGAATTGCACAAAGATAACATCTGGAAAGTTGTACATCTCCTAAGTACTCATACCAAATAAACAGCAATATAGCTGTAAATCATTTTAATTTGAAGATTTATACTTGGATCACATACATACATCCCTTTATTCTCCAATAATGAAATTTGGACATTTGAGACTTTGTGCAAAAATAAAAAAAAAATAAAAAAGTTTGGGCTGGAGAGATGGCTTAGCAGTGAAAGCACTGGCCTGGTAAGTCTAAGGACCTAGGTTCAATTCCCAGGAACCTACATAAAGCAGAAGCACATGGCAGTGCATGTGTCTGGTGTTCTCTTGCAGTGGCTAGAGGCCCCAGCATGCCCATTCTCTTTCTCTCTCTCCTCCCCCCTCACTAATAAATTTTAAAAATGCAACATTTAAAAAAATCTAAGTTTATGAGTCACATTTTGTTATGTAAGTCTCAAAACAAATCCACAACATTCAAGGTTTACTTCCTAGCCTCACTATGTTTATTTCATTAAGTGTATTTATTTATTTGCATGCATGTGTATGTCTTGGGGTGTTGCATGCATCAGAGTCTCTCTCTACTACAAACAAATGTCAGATTCCTGTGTTACTTTGCACCCATCTATATGTGTGTGTGCTAGAGAATTGAACCTGGGCTTGCAGCCTTTGCAATCAAGCACTTTTAACCAATGAGCCTTCTCCGTAGCCTTTCTTTATTACTATTCACATGGATTGATTTTAAATTATGTTAACTTTTTAAGACATCTGTAATAAGAAAAGATTATTTTAAGATGTAAATTTAAAACTCTCCACTGAAATTTTTCCAAGAAGTAGTGCTGTAATTCCAACATTTTCCTTAGGGACTTTATTTTGAAATGTCTGTGTTTCATTTTTATTCATTTCCAGTCTTTTGCTTTGTGTCCTTCCTCTGGGTTTCAAAGTTTCCCTTTGATATTTACAACTTAGATTGATGTTTTCTATGCATTTTTTCTCCCCTAATGCTCATGTTTAAAGATTTTTTTGGGGGAAGGTCATTTTTCCTAATACACAAAGCTATTGGTATGAGTAAGTTTGTACTCAGATTCCTTCTCTGTGGTTCTATCCATGATTATCTAGAATATCTGAAGGAGTAAATGAATATCTTGTTTCTCACCTTCTTTATTGAGATGAACATATTGTGAATGTTTGATTTGGCTGGATTGTTCCTAGTATATGCTAATATATGCTTATAATTTATGAAAATATCAGGCATGCATAAGAATCTTAGTGAAATGATTTTTTTTTCTTCTTTAATAGTATGATGATGCATGTCATTCACAATGACATAATAACAATCAGTTAAAATGGAAATATCCAAGCAGATTCACTTTCTTTCTCTTAGGCTGTCAGAATTCTGTTATTCTCATACGTTTTTAGCCATCTGTATTTTTTATTGTGTTTGTTTCCTTTTGTTTCGTGTGCACTTGTATTGGTTTTCTTTTGACAAACATATGAAAAGATTCTCAGCATGCAATGTCATTAAGCAACAGCAACACAAAACTATCATGAGAATCAACCTCCTACACACCTACTGAATAACTACAAAAGTATTAGAAAAAAAATCAACAAACTCTGATGTGTATGTAGGATACATACACACAAAACAAAATTGTTATAGGGCTGAAGAGATGGCTTAGTGGTGAAAGCATTTGCCTGCAAAGCCTAAGGACTCATGATCAACTTTCCAGGTCCCATGTAGCCAGATGCACAAAGTAACACAAGCATGCAAGGTTGCACAAGCATACAAGAGGGCACACATGCCTGGAGTTTCACTGCAGTAGCTGGATGCCCTGACACTCCCATTCTTTACCTCTCTCTTGCTCTCTTTCTCACCCACCCCCATTCTGTCATATTATTTTTAAAAAAAATGTTAGTAGCCTTGTGTGGTGGCACATGCTATTAATCCCGGCACTTGGGAGGCAGAGGTAGGAGGATCACCTTGAGTTCGAGGCCACCCTGAGACTACATAATGAATTCCAGATAAGCCTGAACTAGAGTGAGGCCCTACCTCAGAAAACAAAAACAAAAACACTATTAGAAATGTAAAATAGATAAGACCTCTTGGAAAACTGTTTGATAGTTTCTCATTTATGAAACCAAGAATCATTACCTATGATCCAGTAATTATGCTCTGTTGTGGTTTCCTTCTCATTGCTGGGGGAAAACACCCAACCAAATGCAGTTGATGGGAAGAAAGAAATTATTTTCACTTAGTCTTGAAGGAAAGCTCCATGATGACAGCAAAAGCCTGGAACGAGCAGAGGGTGGACATAACTTCTGTTATAGCAGGTGGAAATGAACAGCAAGAGTGCCAAATTGTGGAAATGAGTCGCTGGCTATAACACCTAAAGCCCTCCCTCAACAACATACCTCCTTCAGCAAGGTTTCACTTCTCAAATTGCCACCAGTTGGAGACCTAATATTCAAAGCACATGAGTTATGGAGGATACCTGATTCAGACAACCACATTCCACTCCTGCCTTCAGTAACCTCATGATCATCTAAAGATGGAAAATGCACACCACAACTTTAGAACCTCTCATAGATTATATCAATCCTGCCATTGTTTAAAAGTCAAGTATCTAATGTCACATCTGAGTATCAGAACAGACACTTAAGTATAAGCCTATAGAATTAAAACAAGGGCTGAAGAGATGGCTTAGCTGTTAAGGAACTTGCCTGTGAAGATTAATGACCCAGTTTCAATTCTCCACGTCTCATGTAAGCCAGATACACAAGGCGGCACATGCATCTGGAGTTCATTTGCAGAGGCTAGAAGCCTTGGCATGCCCATCATCTCTTTCTCTCTCTCCCTTTCTCTCTCTGTCTGTCTCAAATAAAAATAAATTTTGAAAAGAACAAATTTTTAAAAATAAAATAATAAAGTAAAACAAGTAAAATACACATAATGACACAGTGAAAATTTTCACACTGCAAAAGATGGCATTTAGCATGGCAAGGAAAGATCAATTCAATATGAGGTCTAATATAAGCAAAGTAGATATCAAATCCTGCAGTTCCAAGTTCAAGATCCATCACCAGTGATGATGTATCTTGAATTCAAATTCTGCCCTTCCAGCTGGGCTGCATACAGTCTGAAAAATCCATCAAGGGCCAACAACTCTGCCAGGCATCTCTGAAATTCTAAAGTCTCCACTGAACATCACAGTTTTTTCATGTCATGGCCCCTATGAAATAATTCAGAGGCTATGATTACATTCCACATTGCCTAGGAGCCATCTATAAAGATCAGTTTTTCAAATCAATAACCCCTTATTTCTAAATTTGCTATACTCCCATAGTACTAAGAACAAATTTATTAGTCTAGGAGGGGGTTGGAGCTAAGTTTAAAGGGCAGAAAACACTTTCATCACTATTTCTTCTGTAAACAGCTGGCTTTTCAATAATGATGATCTCTCAAACAATTGCAGTTAAAGCAGGCTGCTGTCTCCAGGCTAAAACTTTCATTTCATCCTGTATCATACCCTTCTGCTCACCCCTGTCTATCTGGCTTCACATGGTTACTAGTGAATCAAATCTGGGTTCTTTGGCTTTGCTGGAAAATGCCTTAACTGGTAAGCCATATCTCCATCCCTACTTCCACTTTTCTAAAGAAGCATAATTCTCCCATGTTGCATCTCCACACATGGTTTGGGGAGTTGCCCCACTGATTGACACTCATTGGTCTAAGTCACTTAGAGTGACCTAAATCTACTGAATCAAACATGGGGTGGTGATCCAAGAAAAGTTAATATATCCATAGGAACCTAGTAAAAGAAGAATCTGTTACATACACCTAAGGAGCTGTTAAATAGTCAAATGCCTCACCCCAGATGCCTAAAACAGAATCTGAGGGGCTAGGTATATGCAAGAGTTGTTATTAGAAGAACTCTTTGATACACTTGAAGACTAAATCCCTTTCTCCTTTTGGAGCACTGAACAAAGATAAGCATATAAAGTTTCTTAATACAAAAGCAGAGCTAGTGAGTGTAAGTGTACATGTGAGAGTTATGAGCTTTGAACTATAATTTAATTTAACCTAATTTTTTGATGTAGGGTCTCATTCTAGCCTAGGCTGATATGGAAAACACACCATAGTCCCAGACCTGCCTGGAACTCACAGTGATGCTCCTACCTTTGTCTCCCAAGTGCTGGGATTAAAGGCATGCACCAGCACACCTGGCAAACCATGGACATTTAATGAAGAAAAAAATTTTGTCCAAGAATGCTAGGGAAAACACTAGTGAAACTGGAAATAGATATTTGTCACTCCCTGATTTGTCTAAACAGACACAGTATTGAAATACATTCCTGAAGAATACAGACCCTTTGGTTTTAATGAAAAAAATATGAAAAATTATATTAATGAAAGTATATTCATAATATATGTATATATATATATATATATATATATATATATATATATATATATATATGAATAACAAAATACAGAGATTAAAAATTGATGTTACAAATAGAAAGCAAACACTTTGGCAAAATTTCTCTTGGCTCAAACAACCCAGCTTGTGTATTAGCAGAGCAAGGTAATTCATTAAGTGGTACCTGGAGAAGATTCTCCTTGAGTAGCATTATACAGTGGTGCTAATTGATATTCAGAAGCATATTCTATACAGACTTGAAAATATGCGGTTTTCTTTGTTTCATCTAATTGACAGGTTGCCACCTTGTCAAAGTTAAAGGTGTAGATGAAAGACCAAGAAGCAAAGTTTGTACTTCAAAAGCATGAAAGGAGGTACAGTGTGAGTAAATCCAAGTACTTTTCCTATGCCAAGAGTACCACCCACTATATCACCTATGAGAATGAACAAATCTCCCATGATTAAATATTATCAACCCTCTTTAGTGTTCAAACTTTATAAACTATATATTGACATACTTAATATTAGGACTATTTTAAAACTTTAGATACTCTAAATGCTCACTATTGTGTGATTTTCATCTGTACTAGCATTGTATATCATAATTCTAATTTTAGCCGCTTTATCAGGTTACTATGTCTATATGACAGGATAAAATCTAGACATAACACAAATAGATGTTTTGAATTCTTATAGCCATACTTGAATGGATGTAAATTTTTTAACATAATTTGTTAGTACAAATACTAAATTTTCAAATTAAAAAAAAAAATATATATATATGTATATTGCCAGGCATGGTGGAGCATGCCTTTAATCCCAGCACCTGGGAGGCAAAAGTAGATGGATTACAGTGAGTTCAAGGCCACCCTAGGACTACATAGTGAATTCCAGGTCATTTTGGGCTAGAGCCAGACCCTGCCTTGAAAAACTAAATATATATATAGAGAGATAGATAAATAGTTATATGATAGATAGATAGATAGATAGATAGATAGATAGATAGATAGATAGATAGATGATAGATTAGATAGATAGATAGATAACAGATAGGGAAAAAACAGAAATCATGGTATTAATATGATTATCACTGCCTAAGAAAGTCTTGTGTTTATTTCATTAAAAAATTGTGTTTTGTCTGGTGTGGTGGCGCATGCCTTTAATCCCAGCACTTGGATGCAGAGGTAGGAGGATCGCGATGAGTTCGAGGCCACCCTGAGACGACATAGTGAATTCCAGGTCAGCTTGAGCCAGAGTGAGACCCTACCTTGAAAAATCAAATAAAAAAAAAATGTGTTTAGAGGCTAGAGAGATGTTTCAGTAATTAAAGGCACTTGATACAAATTCTGATGTAATGGGCTCAGTTCCCTAGTACCCACATAAAGCCAAATTCACAAAGAGATGCTTGTGGCCTGAGGTTTAAAGTGGCAGGAGACCTTATACTCATATATTCTCTTTCTCTCTTTCTCTCTCACTTGCTCTCACTCTCTTTTTCTCCCTCCCTCCCCTACCTTTTATTTTTTCTCTATTAAATTATTTTAAATGTTATAAAAATTAAATTTTGTTTAGCTGCCAGTCAGAAAGTATATTATAAAGAAAACAAATAAATGCTGGTGGCAATGTGTGAAAAGAAGAACATTTTATTCCTGGCTGGTAGGGGTGTAACCTTTTATAACTATTGTGGACATCAGTGTAGAGGCTTTAAAAGAAAATTAAAACTTGAACAACTATATGACTAGGCAATATGAGTCCTGAATATATAACCAGAGAACTTGATACCCTACACAAAAATACCTATTCACCCAAGTTTATTACAGCTCAATCCACAGTAGTCATGAAGCCAAATTAGGAACTATCTGTCAGCAGGAGAATGGATAATCAAAATGTGATTCACGTTCATGTACAAAATAAAATTTTATTCAACTCTAAAGGAAAACAAAACTACAATATTTATAGGAAAAATGATGAATTGGAAAACTGTGACTTTCTGCAAGGTATACTAGGCTCAAAAGTATAAAAGTATTTTCTTCTGATTATTGGAGATATATATATATATACATATATATATATGTATGTATGTATGTATGTATGTATGTATGTATGTATGAATGAGTGAGGTGGATATATATCATTAAAGTAGATAGGGAAAAATTGGAAGAATTAAAGAGATACTATTTGGAGACAGAAAAGCAGAAAGAAATGAGAGAATGTTTAAAAAATAGAACTCATAACAGCTGTCATTACTTCCACAAGACTTGCATTACATCAGGCCCATCAACATATTTCCACAGATGAAGGAGAAGGAAAAGTGTCATTAAAGTAGAAAAGGGAGTAGTTGGAAAGAAGAAGTTAAACATAAAGGTGAGATAGGGATAGAGAAAAAGAACGTAATGAGAGGGAATTATGACAAAAACAATTTATCAATAAAAAGTCAAAAAATTAATAAACTTGAAATTGATCATGTATATTATGTATGGTATAATTAACTATTTCAAAGTCATATTTTAAGTTCAAGAAATGAAATAAGAATTCTACAAAGATATACATATGCTGAAAAAAAAAAGAATAGACAACAATACAGTAATTCTTTTAAAAGTATCCAAGGGCTGGAGAGATGGCTTAGCAGTTAAGACATTTGCCTACAAAGCCTAAGAATCCAGGTTTGATTCCCAGTACCAATGTTAACCAGATGTGTTTGAAGTTCATTTGCAGTGGCTAGAGGCCCTGACTTCTCTGTTCCCTCTATCCTCATATACCTCTCTAAATAAATAAATGAATGAACAAATAAATATATAATTATGCAAAAAATAAGTTGCTTAAAAAAAAAGGATTTTAAGAAAGCCAAATAGAGTAGACAATATGATGGATAAACTTTCAGAATTTAAGGGCAAGAGAGAGGAAATCATCTGGTAGTCCAAAACCAATGATAAAGTGCAAAAAAAAAAAATGTGCAAAGAATATGCGTGAAATATGGGTCACATTAAAGAGACCAAATATTTGATTCATTGGCATTCAAGAAGGGTAAGAAATACTGAACACAGGCATAGAGAACATCTTCAACAAAATTACAAAATTATTGAAGAAAATTTCCCTCAACTTATAAAGAAAAACTTCATCAAAGTATAAGATGTGTTCAAAACACCGAATAGACAAGACCAGAGAAGAAATTCCCCACATTACATTATAGTTAAAATCATAACACTGAAACAAAGGAAGGGTTCTAAAAGATGCAAGAGAAATATAGTTTGTTACATACAAAGGTAAATCCATCCAAATTACCTCTGATTCTTTTCAATGGAAACTGAGAGTTAGAAGGAATTAGAATGGGACATTAAAACCTTAAAAGGCCATGGCTGATTCCAAGATTTCTAGTCAAGAAGGCGAGGGTCTAACTGCACCGCACATCCCCAGGAAAGAAGGGCAAGGCATGAAGAGTTCACTGGGTCTTTTAGAGTAGAGCAATCTCTAATAGATCACTAGTGGGAGGGTGCATAGGGGGAAAAAAATAAAAAAGGAATCACTGATTCCCTCACTCAAAGGTAGCCCACTAGTCCCCCAACCCTCCCCCCCCCCCCAAGCTGCTGTAGCCACAGTCCCAGCTTCGGGATGCCCCTGCACCTACTGTAGGAAAGGGGACCCAGGCCAGCAGAGTTCCGCTTGTCTCACTGCACAGGGGCCATCGCTCCGCTACCCCCGCCCGTGTGTGACCTTGGGCGGGCTCTGCCTGCTGGCCTGCTCGAGCTCAGGCTTCATCAGTCCATCTGCCTGCCACATGTGTGCAGCTGATCCCTGCTTGTGCAGGCTTAGCCTGCTCTGCCCATTTGCCCACTTTCTGCTCTGACCGCTCCCCGTCCACCTGTGAGCTCAGGCCCATTCTACCTGTCCATGCGAGCTCAGGATCACTCTGCCTGTATACCCACGCCAGCTCAGGCACAATCTCCTGCCTGTCTGCTGTGCAGCCGCCCGCTCAGACTGCTTCTGTGTCCCAGTGTCCTGCCACGTGCTGCTTTAGTGCTTGATGCTTGAGTGTCCCTCCAGCGCTAGCTCATGCTGCTTCAGTGCATCACCGCATGACAGCGCAAGCAACTCTGGTGCCCCTGCCATGCAGGAGCTCAGACTTCTTTGGCATTCTTCCAAGTGAGAGCTCAGACTGCTTCAGCATCCGGCCTCAGGCTGCTTCCACTGTGCATAAGCTCAGGCTGATCCACCCACCCATGTGTTAGCTCAGGACCACTCTGCCAATCTGCTTGCCTGCCAGCTAGCTCAGACCAGCTCCCCCAAAAGGCACCACTTTTCCTGCCCATGAGTCCAGGGTCCTACTCTTCCTGCCTATACACTGTGATAGGCAGACCACAGCACAAAAGAAAAACCATGAAAAATCAAATGCAAGTAAATCCAGGTACCAGCACAAGGGTGAAGGAGATCAACACAGAGAAATATCAACTCCTACCAAATCAGATATCCAGAGACACAGAGGCTTCCAACACCTCATCACAGAAGCAGACCCAAAATGAACCCAACATGGCTCAGGAGAATTTTGTGGAAGAGGGAGCGGAAAGAATGTCAGAGCCACACATTGGATCATGATACACAGAGACATTTATCCTACCCATAATTGTGGGCTAAGGCCACAGTGCACGACCCATATACCTCAACAAGGGGGACCAGAGGGAGGGGGTAGGACATGGATGAGCCTAACAATGGTACCAACTTGACTGTAGTTATTGAGTACAAAACTAATTTAAAAAAAATTAAAAAGTCCATGGCTGCCAACCCAGAATACTATAACCAGAAAAATTATCCCTCATAATTGAAGGTGAAAGAAAAAATATCCAAGATAAAAGTCAGCTATCTGAGCATATGAGCACTAAGCCCATCCTACAGAGAACATTACACAGAATAACACAAACTGAATATATGAACCAACAACGCCAAGAGTCTACAAGAGGGAAAAAGAAAAAAAAAAAAAAACATGACTATAACAGACATGAAAACATATAAAATCACAGAAAACATCAAGCTCTACAAAGCTTCCAACTTGACAAAGATTAACTGACACCCCACATTTATAACTCTAAACATCTATGCCTCAATACTCCAATCAAAAGACACAAGCTTAATAGCTTGATCAAGGCTGGAGAAATGGCTTAGCAGGTAAGGTGTTTCTTTGCAAAGCCTAAGAATGCAGGTTCAATTCCCAAGAACCCATGTAAACCAGATGAATGGGAAAAAAATATGTTTAGAGGTTGTTTGTAGTGACTGGAGGCCCTGGTGTGCTCATTCTCTCTCTCTCTCTCTTTCTCTCTCTCTCTCTCTCTCTCTCTCTCTCTCTCTCTCTCTCACTCTCTCTCACACACACACACACACACAGATAAATTAAAAACAAAATAAAATAAAAGCTAGAGCCAAAAATAAGATCTATCTATTTGCTTTCTATGGGAATCCACCTTACCAAAAGAGACACAACCTAAGGGTGAAACTATGGAAGAGTATAAACCAAGCTAATGGAAATAAGAAACAAGCATGGGTGGTTATACTGATATCAGAAAAAAAAAAATAGACTTCAAACCAATTGTAATCAATAAGAGAAAAACAAAGTCCCTTCAAATTCATCAAAGGACCAATAAAACAAGAGGTTACCACATTCTTAAACCTATATACACCAAACACAGGAGCACATTTTATAAAGCAAATTCTATTGGTTAATAAAGAAGAAATAGTCCCCAACACAATTCTAGTAGGAAATGTTAGTACTCCACTATTATAACTAGGCAGATTATCTAAGCAAACAAATTACCATGAAATAAGGGTGTTAAAAAATACCACAGATCAATAGGACTTAACAGACATCTACACCTCTCCAAAATATTCTACACTAATTCCACAGGGTACACATTCTCCTCATCAGCTCACAGGACCTTCTCTAAAATAGATCATATTTATTGGGTCAGAAAACATGTCTTAACAAATTAAGGAAAATCAATATAATTCCATGCATTATATCAGACAATGGTACAATAAAGCTAGAGATTAACAAGTGAAACAATAGAACATCTTCCAACACCTGGGGTCTGAACAATTCACTATTAAATAATGCATGGGTATATGAAGAAATCAAAAGGAAATTAAGATTTCTTCTGGAACTGAATGAATTGACAGTGATAACACAATATACCAGAAGTTATGGGACATGAAGATAGACTTAAAAGGAAAATTAATAGTCAAGAGCACTAAATGCCTTAATTGCCAAAGCAGAGAGATCTCAAGTCAACAATTTAATGATCTAGTTGAAGGTATTGGACAAATAAGAAGCCAAACCCAATAGTACCCAATGTAATGAAAGTTCAGAGCTGAAATCAATAAATGCACTCAGCAAAAGGAACACCTCTGGTAGTTCACTATACCTGATATCAACTTCTACTATAAGACCATAGTAATGGAAACAGCATGGTACTGGCATATAAACAAGCACATAGCTTGATGGACTAGAATTAAAGATCCAGGTATGAGTTGAAGTAACTACAGCTACACGATCTTTGACAAAGGAGCCAAAAATACTCACTAGAGCAAAGACAGAATCTTCAGAAAATGGTGCTGGATAAACTGGACAGCCTCATGTAAGGGGGCTTAATGTGGTCCCCTCCTTTCACTTTGCACTAAAATCAACCCCTAGTCAAGGGCCTCAATATAAGACCTAAAACTCCCATTCAAGATGAAGAGAAATTAACAAGAACATTCCAAGACATAGGCATAAGAAAATACTTTTTAAACAAGAATCCAGAATCTCAGGAAATTAGACAAACACTCAACAACTGGGGACTCATGAAAACAAAAGCTATTGTACAGAGAAGCAAAGAGAGTAAATAGACAACCTACTGAATGGAAGAATATTTTCACTGGCTATACCTCTGACAAAGGTTTAAAATTTAGAATATATGAAGAACTCAAAAGATTAAACAAAAAAATCATGCACCCTCACTCAAAAAATGGGGCAGGGAATAGAACAGAGTATTCTCAAAGGAAGCATTCCCAATGGCCGTCAAACACCTGAAGAGATGTATAACGTTTCTACTCATCAGGGAAATGCAAATTAAGTTGATTATGAGATTTCATTTCATTCCAGACAGAATGACAACCATCAAATGCTGAAAGGGGTTCAGGAAATGAGGAATCCTCATTCACTGCTGGTGGAAGTGCAAGCTTGTAGAGTATTGTGATCTGCTTCTTATAGGCCTTTGAGTTTGGTTGGTTGTTTCTTCTCTGTGGAGCATTTCCCGAAATACTTTCTGTAGGTTTGGTTTTGTGTTCATACAGTTGTAAAGCTGAGTTTTGTCATGTAAAGTTTTTCTTTCACCATCTATTATGAGGTATACTTTTGCTTGGTAGAGTAGTTTGGGTTGGAAGCTATATGTTCGTAGACTTTGCAGTGTTTCATTCCAGGCCCTTCTAGCTTTCAGGGTTTCCATTGAGAAGTCTGAAGTAATTCAGATGAGGTTATCTTTGAAAGTGGTGTGCTGTTTTTCTTAGCTGCTTTTAGGATTTTTTCTTTGGTGTCAATGTTTAGAGTCTTAATGACAATATGCCTTGGAGAGTTTCTCCTTTGGTCCAGTCTGTTAGGAGTTCTGTTGGCTTCTTATATCTTGATGGTTCTTTCTTTTAAGAGACTGGGGATGTTTTCTTCAATTATTTTGTTAAATAAGTTCTCCATGCCTTTGGTCTGAATTTCTTCTCCTTCTGGTATTCCAATGATCCTGATATTAGGACATTTAAGTGTATCCCACAATTCCCTCATGTTCTGTTCATGGGAACTTTTGAACTTACTGAAATTTTTGAATTCTCATACTGTTTCTTCCATCCTGTATTCCAGATCAGAGGTTCTGTACTCCACATGGCTGATTCTATTCTTAAGAGCTTCTTGAGAGTTTTGGACTTGTTCAATTAAGTTTGCATTTTCTACTACTTTTCTATGTATCATTTCCATCCCTCCTGTCAACCTCCCTTTTCACATCATTTTCTTGATGATTCTTGGAATTCATCCTTTCATTTCTTTATGTCTTTTAGCATGGCCAGCTGATTTTTAAGGTCTTCTTTTTTTTTTTTTCATACTCCCTCAAATCTCTTAACTGTCTTTGAACTCCTTCCATTTTCTTATCTATTAGGTCTAGTTTAGTGATGGCAGCATTCACACATGTATCAGTCCTTTGTTGCTTTTCTGCAAGTTCTACCAGTAGCTTGGTCAGGGTTGCATTGCTCATAGCTTCATTTTGGTGTTCTGATCCTAATGACTCTTCTATATTTTGATTAGATATGATCATTGTAGGACTGGGTGATATAACTGGATTTTCTTGCATTTGATTTTTCATGTTATTTCTTTTGCACTGTGGTCTACCCATGACAGTGTATAGGCACATAGGTGGGTGGATCAGCCTGGACTCAAGCACAATGGGAATCTGAGGCAGCCTGGGGCAGTTGCCAAGCAGACTGGGCTTTGGCTCTCACTTGCCAAAGCCTCCTGATCTACTGCCTGGCCTGGACACAGAAGTTACCTGATCTCTCAAGCAGTAATGTGCCAAAGCTGCCTGCATTTGAGCTCGGAGGGTCACTGAGGCACTAAGCACTGAAGCAGCCCAAACTCTGGCATGGGAACACTGGGATCCAGAAGCAGTCTGTGCTCCCCTACCACAGGACAATGGTGGAGGGCCGGTGTAGCAGACAGCTGGTGCAAGCGACAGACACAGTGTGAGCTTGCGAGGCAGTTGCTGTGGGCCTGGGCTTGCTGAACATAATGCGGCAGGAGCAATAAGTAAGTGAGTGGGCAGAATAGTCTAAGCTTCCACAGGCAGGGATCAATCGGTGTGCAGTGGCACCATGAATATAGTGGCTACCTGGGGTGAGGGGTGGGCTACCTGTCTGCGGGGAAATCAGTGATCCCCTGTTATTGCCAGGACTCCCTGAAAGTGCAGTGGCTGGAGCAGCAAGTGAGCATGTAGCCAGAGCAGTCTAAGCTTCTGCACACAGGGATTGATCATTTGGCAACACAATGGATACAGCGGCTTCTTGGGGGGGAGGGGTGGGCTATTCACCTGGGAGGGGATCAGCGATTCCCTGTTTTCCCCCCCTCTGTGCTCTCCCACTGGCAATCTATTGGAGATTTCTCTCCCCTAAAAGACCCAGTGAACCCTTAATGTCTTGCCTTTCTTTCCATGGGATTTGCAGCACTGCTAGGCGATCACCATCTTGACCGGAAGTCTGAATTCCCCTACAGAGAGTCTTGATCAACCATTTTTTGCTGCTCTATTCATAGCCAGGATCTGGAATCAGCCCAGATAACAATTAACAAATGAATGATTAATGTAGATGTGGTAATATACACAATGGAATTCTGCACAGCAGTAAAGAAAAACAAAACAATCACATTTGTTGGAAAATGAAGTGACTTGAGGGGAAAATAAAACGTGCTATGTGAGGTCACACAGGCTCAGAAAGACAAATGCAGCATGGCCTCGATCATATGCAACTCCTATCCTGGACCAGCATTAGTTAATTGTAAGCCATAATAAATACCAACCATGTGAACATGGTACTAGAATGAAGACAAGAATAAGGATGAATAGGGAGGGAAGGGCTACCTGACAACCAGTCAATGGTCAGCAAAAGGAAAGGGATCAAAAGTCCTGGGCAGTTAGAGGAAGTGGAGTGGAGAGGAGAATGCAAAGACTTAATAGCAACATGAATCATGAATCAACTCAATAGAAAGCTTCTTCCTGAATACCTTTCTACATTTTTACCCTAAATGGGGGGGGGGTATCTGAACAGAAGAGCTCCATTAGAATTAGAGAAAGCATAAACTAAAATAACAATGGGCTTTGGCTGGTACTACCCAGAGCCAGGATTGGAACCTAGACTACAGTGAGCTCTTGGTCAGGGAGACAGGAAGTCCCCAAAATAGTAAAGGCTATTGCCAAAACACTTTTTTAAAATTTTTATTCATTTTTACCTGAAAGAGCTGAAAGGTAAGTCCTTGTTGCTGAAGATAACACAGCCTGTGTTATTGTTTTATTGAGGAACCATGCTCCTGATTTCCACAGTGGCTGGACTAATTTGTATTATGAACAGCAGTCTACAAAGGTGCCATTTTTACCTCCATCTTACCCAGCATTTACTGTTGTTTTCTTAATAATAGCAGTTTAAAATGGAGTGAGATGGACACCAGTGTTATATGAATTTGAATTTTCATTTTCATGTTGATTTTTGTTCACTTATTTATTGGCAATTTGTATGTCATCTTTTGTCATTTCATTAAAAAATTTGACATGATTGTGTTTTTGTTTTGATAGTATTTATTTATTTGCTTTTCAACGTAGGGTCTCTGTAGCAGACAGCTTCAGGTTCTCTGAGATGAACTTCCAGACCAGGCACAGTTATGGAGGAAGGGATTTGCTGAAGCTTACAGATCCGGGGGGAGTTCCATAATGGCAGAAGAAGCTGGCCTGCCTTCACAGGCCCAAGCAGACAGAGAGAAGCACAAGCCTAAAGGCCAAAAGCCACAGCACACTTCAGGAACTCCAGCTAGGCACACTTTGTATATCTTTAGATTGAAATCAGAAACCCACCACCACACCTTAAGATCACACAGTGACATTGCCTCCAGCCAGGTAGCCAGCAGATGCAAACTACAAACAACAAAAAACTGAATATATTGGGGGGGCATCTATTCTATTTTAACCACCACATTCTGCCCCTGGACCCCAATACATTTATAACCATTACACATTGTAAGTTGTACTCAGTTTAATTTTAAAGGTCTCCACAGTCTTTACCAATTTAAGATATTAAAGCCTGTAAAATCAAACAAGTTAAACACTTTTAACATATAAAGGCCCAGAATAAACATTTTTAACTGGTATAAGGCATAGCAAGGAGAGACTAAAACAATGTAAACTTAACCACCATCAAACAAACATCAAACTTCTGTAGTTTAAGTTTAATATAACCAGAGACTAACAGTCTCCAGACTTTCCAATTCTGCCCCTCCAGCTGGGCAGAGTAGCCAGGGAACACTTCCATCCCAGGCCAGTAGTACTCTCTATAGTAGCCCTTGCATAATCCTGGTATATCCAAAACATCTTGAGGTCTTTATGCAAACCACGGTCCATCTTCCAAAGGCTCTTTTAACCTATCAGGGCATCATGCCCTGCCTCATGCCGCATCTCAGCAACAGCTCCTGGAACCTTGTGTAATTCATGACCACTCCTCACATCTTTCATGTTTTTGAATCCAATACCAGGTATACAGGACACAGCCATATTCTTAATTCAAGGACAAAATAAATCCTAACCTTGAAAAGCAAGTTTCTTCTCCAGTCAACTCTTTCCAAAAGAGTTTGTATTTCTATGATCATCTTTCCTCAGGCATTCTTTTCATAGTAAAGCAATTGGACCATCTTCCTTAACATTGCTAATGTGTTTGAAAATAGCAGATTTAGTAACCTAAAACCAGTCTCAGTGCCTGTAATTTTAACTTGCTTAAGGTTTTCCAGCTTAAAATCTTAAATCTCTCAGTCCAATATCTCTAGCCAAGCACATCAGTCCATTACAAATTTAACCTTGATCAAACTCTCTGGGCCTGGGCAGAAGGATGCAGCCAGCCCTTATGCCAGTAGACCAGTTCTAACAAAGTCCTCTGTAGTCTTTCCTTCCCCTTAGAAAGCTTAAGCTGGGCATGGTGGCACACACCTTTAATCCCAGCACTCAGGAGGCAGAGGTAAGAGGATTGCCATGGGTTCAAGGCCACCCTGAGATGACAGAGCTAATTCCAGGTCAGCCAAGACCAGACTGAGACTCTACCTCGAAAAACAAAACAAAATAAAACAAAAAAAGAAAGAAAGCTTATAAGTCAAGACTTGAAGTTTAATAATGTCTGTACTTAGAATTCTCAAACTCTCATCAGAATAGTTTATAAAACTTAGCTTACCACTCCAGAAGGCATCTCCATTTGTAAGCACCAAGTCCATGCCTATTACTCCAAAACAAAGGTTACAAAAGATCAACATCCACTTGGTCAGGTTTATCTCAGTCCACCCCTCGGTACCAAGTTCTGTAGCAGACAGCTTCAGGTTCGCTGAGATGAACTTCCAGACCAGACACAGATATGGAGGAAGGGATTTGTTGAAGCTTACAGATCCAGGGGAAGTTCCATAATGGCAGAAGAAGCTGGCCTGCCTTCACAGGCCCAAGCAGACAGAGAGAAGCACAAGCCTAAAGGCCAAAAGCCACAGCACACTTTAGGAACTCCAGCTAGACACACTTTGTATATCTTTAGATTGAAATCAGAAACCCACCACCACACCTTAAGATCACACAGTGACATTGCCTCCAGCCAGGTAACCAGCAGATACAAACTACAAACAATAAAGAACTGAATATACTGTGGGCCATCTATTCTATTTAAACCACCACAGTCTCCTTCTAGCCCAGGCTGACCTGGAATTCACTATGTACTCTCAGGGTGGCCTTGAACGCATGGCTGTCCTCCTACCTCTGCCTCCCAAGTACTGGGATTAAAGGTGGGTGCCACCATGCCCAGTATGATAGTTGCTTTTTGTTTGTTTGTTTTGTTTTGTTTTTAAATATTAATGTATTCTATACATAGCAAACATTTTCTCACTTCCAGGTTGTCTCTTCACTTGATTTGTTATCCTAGTTGTTGAAAATCTTTTTAATATGAGTGTGCACTGGTGATTGATTCTCTTGAGGGGCTCTCTCCACTTGTGTTTAAATGTCTAGTGGGATTTTTACCAACACTTGGATGGTTTGTATCTTGAACATGAGAAATTCCTCAGCACCTGCTAGGTAATCTTGTTAGTGTATTACCTAAAATTTAGGGTTTTGTTCTCTTTGATGCGGAGATTATCTCTTCCTCTTCAGTTTATGGATCAAGGATGTGGACAGGGTGGGGAAACTCTCCCACTTCCCCACCAGTTTTCTTATGCAGTGTATGCTAGTCGGTTATTTCCCTTTCAAATCCAGGGTCCAGTATTTCTGTATTTTATGTAGTTTCTCACCATGTCCTATTTACAATGATACTTTCTCATCTTTCTATGTTTCTCACTTTTTGAAGTTACAGAGTTTGAGCCTACTGCTCCAATTTTCATATCCACATTGGATATATTAAATGTTCTCCTGAGAGAAATGGGAATGCATGTTGTTTGCACTATTGTTGGAAAATCCATACCTTCTTCAATCTAGCCTTTACATGTAAACAGGCATCAATAGAATTTTCTAATTCACGCTCACTAGAGTTCCAGGATACCAGATGACACCTCAAGATTTACCTTCTGGTACAAGGCCAGAGTGTCTGTTTGCAATTTCATATATTTGCTAATAGAAGTTTTAAAAAAAAAAATGTGTCCTAAAACACTGACATTTGTGTTTGCTATATTTTTATTTTTACATATGAAAGTAAACAAGGAGTATTTCTCAGAGATTAATTATGCAAACCTAAGTAGTAATTGCAATCAAAGCAATATGTTTTCACATTTAAATTATCTTAGGTTGCTAAGCTCTTTTGACTCCAAATCCCAATGATTCAGTCACTAATGAGGATTGTTTTCTTTCTCAGGACTATAAGCTTAAGTATGTCTTTATGTAACTGTACCCCCCACCCTCTTAATGCTCATTAATTAGAAGCAGCTTTCTCCCACTTGCAGCTTTTTAATGTGCTGCTTTAAAGCAGCTTTCACTGCTTAGAATTAAGACATCAATGGCTCCAAACAGCTTTCTCCCAGAGAAAGCGTTTTTATAGGAAGTAATGTAACATTGTAACAAAGAACTAAAAGACTGAATAAATTTTGTATTGTTCAATTCTGTATTCACCATTCATTTCTTCTTATTTTTTAAAAAGTCATAGAAACTACCCTTATAAATTACTTTTCCCCCTTATTAACATAATCTTAGAATTTATGATATACTTTGAAACTGAAATTTTGAAATCTTAACTTTGAAATTACTTGCATGTGCAAAATTTTGGCATATAATTTCTGTAAGATTACTTGTTTGGTTGCACTCCCTATTTATTGACCATCCCCAACATTTTATTTTATTTCATTTTATTTATTTGTTTATTTGGACCTTAGCGGGTATGTGAAAATCATCCAATGCATATATACAAAGCTAGATATCACTATAATATGGGTTTCTACAATAGTTTTCACACAGTCTTCCTTAAAAGCACTGTCCCTCCATCATAGGCACAATTTAAAATGCTTGATATATATATACATTCTTATATATCTTTGCAAAATATGTATATCATGTTTTATATACATGTTATACAAATTTCTAATTATATTGTGTTGCCACTACCCCACTGGCCTCTGTGATGAATGCAGAATGTTGATGTTCAGCAGGGATGACTCCCCTAAGTTTTGTCCTACTTTTAAAAAGAGTTGATAAAAATGGCTCATGAAGAACAAATTATGAATTATTAAGTTTATTTAGGGAAGGACCACAAGTTGTGGGATTTCTTTAAGAGAAATTGGGATCTAGAAAGATTGCTAGAGCAAAGTCATAAGCATGTAGAAAGTAGGAAACCCACTTTCACGTGGAAAACACAGCATAATCTGTTGGATTCCTTTAAGAAAAAAAGGCTGGAACAAAACCATAAATTGTGGAATGTAAGATCTTTGTAGAGGGATTTAGAAGAATCTTGTGTGGAAGGCCCAAAATTCATGTTGAGCTTCCTCATGGAGGAAAGTTAAAAAGTGGTGATGTTTTGAGACTAGGAGAGAGTGTTGGGCAGTGAGAAATGGGCAATAGAGAGAGTTAGGCACCTGGTTGTCCTGAGTTTAGAAAAATCACATAAATAGCAGGCCCAGAGTTTAGAGAAGATGCCCATACAGTAGATCTAGAGTGCAAAGAAAATACATACACAGTAGATTCATAGGTCAGAGGAAAATCATTCATACAATCATATATGTAATTAAACTGAGAAATTACCCCAAAGTATAAAACAGAGATAAGCAGAAGAATTACCCAGACCAAGAAGCAGTATTCTATAGCCTGGGCCTGCCCCGCCCCTCTCTCCCAGCCAGATAGGGTGGGAGAGAAAGCCATTCCCATGTATCCAAGCAGAAATAACAGGGAAGAACTGGAGGATGCAGAGAAAAAAAAAAAAAAAAAAGAGGGCAGAAAACACCCATTGTAGTAATTTGAAAAATATATCCTTTCATCAGATTCAGGTATGTAAAGGGGAAGACCCAGTTGATTTGTAGATTTAAAGGGTGGATCCCAGAGGGCAGCTCACCTAGGTAGTATGTTAGACTGTGAGCAAAGGAGGGGGTGGGAGTGGCTACTATAGCTGTTGTAGATTAATCTAGATCAGACAGGCATTCCCTTCCTGAGTTCATTCCTGCCAAGGCTGGTTGGCATGTGGAGTGGCATCTCCTGTTTCTCTCCTTTGGAACTCTGTACCTTACCAAAAATGCCTGAAAAATGCTAGCTTTCTCTTGAGTTTCTTACAGCAGTTTGAATACATGTCCTGCATAGATCCAGGTATTTTATTTAAATTGAGTTTGCAGCTTCAGTCCCCTAGCAGGAAGAGTCCTGCTACAGGGGTACACAGCACTGGGGGCAGATCTGATTCCAGACAAGGATACAAAGAGAGGTTTTGAGTTCTGGCTCTGTTCACTTGTGGTGCTGGCTGCTTGATGGTGTCTTTCTGTTTGCATTGATTAATAAGAGCCAATTTCTTCCACTATTTGTTGGAACTTCCTCTGGCTCTGTAACCTTGAAATAAACTCCTTCCTCCCCTAAGCTGTGGAACTGACTACAATAGCCTGCATATATTTCATTATAATATAATAAATATATAATAAATGATGTCTCCAAGTCTCTGTGCCCTCCTCTAATTCATCTGAAGTCCGTCTAGACAATCTGTTCTGTTTGGATAATGATTCTGTGTGAATCATTTCAGCAGTGTATTTCTGAATGTACAAGTTATATTTTATTTAGTTATTTGAGAGAGACAGAGAGAGAAAAATAAAAAAAAAGTGACCATTTTTTAGAAAATTTTGGTCTAAACCTCAAAGCAAACCATTTATATATTTATATTATTGAGTATGATTCTATTAGAAATGACACTTTGGGGACTGGAGAGATTGCTTAATGGTTAAGGCACTTGCCTGGGAAGACTAAGGATCCAGGTTGAGCCCCCAGGACCCATGTAAGCCAAATGCACAAGGTGGCACATGTGTCTGAAATTTGTTTGCAGTGGCTAGAGGCCCTGGTATACCCATTCTATCACTTTTTTTGCTTCCCTCTCTTTTTTTTTTTCTTTCAAATAAACAAGTAAAATATATTTTTTTAAAAAGGACACTTTGACCTACAGCACACTTTTTCTTACCCCAAAATAAGGCAATCATTGATTTCAGACTGAACTGAGAGAAAATCTTAATGACACACTAAAATACGTAAAATATATAATACAAAACATTTTATATTGTTTTTCAAAGTAGAACATTAAATTTCTAGTTACATCTTAAAATTGTCTCAATGAAAATAAAGGCCTTAATCATGAACATGCTTCTCCTACTAACCATATCTGCCTTGCTAAGACATACTTCATGAAAAGCCCACCTTTACTCAGATACTATGGATTAGAAATAATTTTGAGGAGGAAGATTATGTGCACACGAGTGTGGTTGTGAATGCAAATGAATTAGAAGTCAGAGGACATCATCAAATGTCATTGATTTGGGGATGTCCATCTTTTATAGACGGGTTCTCTCACTGGCCTGGAATTTACCAACTAGGCTACTGTGGCTAGTCTGAAAGCCCCTAGGATTAAATTGTCTCAGTCTTCCCAGGACTGTGATTATAAACATGTACAATCAACCCAGTGTTGTTTTTTTTTTTTTTTTTATGATAATCCAGCTCAGGTCTTCATTCTTATAAGCCTAGTAGTTTGCTGAATATGTTGTCTCCTGAATCCTAAGGGAAGCTTTTGGTAAACCTAAAATTAGGAGAGCATATCTGTTTTAAAAATCCAGGACTAAATAATTAACAGTATAAAATAATGTATGTACTATTAATGTATGAGGCTAATAGAAATGCATTTGTACGAATATTTTTAAAATATATTTTATTTATTTATTTGAGAGAGAAAGAGGGAGAGAGAGAGAGAGAGAGATTGAGAGAGAGAGAATGGGTGCACAAGGGTCTTCAGCCACTGCAAATGAACTCCAGATGCATGCGCCTCCATGTGCATCTGGGTTATGTGGGTCCTGGAGAATTAAACCAGGGTCCTTTGGCTTTGCAGACAAACACCTTAACAACTAAGCTATCTTTTCCAGCTCCATTAGATTTTTTTTTTTTATTTTGCTGCTCCAAACTCTATTGTTGAACCCAGTACAGCCTCTATTAGCATTAGTTTGTACCTATTATGAGACTTAGGGTGTCAGACTAGAGAAAAAAATAAAAATAAAAAAGAACATTACATGGTACAACTTAAAGCAGTGAAGTCAGATAAATTTAGTCACTCATATATTTAATGATGCATTCAGTGCTTTTTGATTAAAAATATAACATTGCTGAAATTATTTTAGGTATTAGTAACACCGAATTTTATGAACAAATATTCTTATCACAAAATATATTTTATATTATGGAAGAAAATAATATATGTATGAATAGCCATTTTATTTGTAAGACTGAGTGAGAGTAGGTCACAATGACTCTGGAAAACATTCACCAGAAAATGACATAACAGGTCCTAAGCAGTTGAAACTGCCACCTTAGTTACTGTACTGCACAACTATAAAAATGTTATTTGGTAATTTTTGACACAATCAGGTGGAAAGTAATCTGATTTTCTCCCTCAATTCAATTCAATTTTGATAGAAAAAAATATAGAAATAAAGACTTGGATTCAGACTAAGAGGGCTCACTAAGTCAAAATTAGCAGTTTAGAGTTTGAGCCTTACCAAACTCAAATGCTTACACTCATTAACACAGAAACTGTATTTGCGAATTTGAGTCTGCGTTTTGTTGCCTGTTCCCGTAATACTGACATCTTGGCAGACCTGAGCACAATCTGGGAAATCAAGTGTCAGATCTTCAATCTCTTCAACTTCTACCAAGTGTAGATGCTATCACTGTGGAGAAGAGACCCAGTGTAAGCATTATCACTGATCAATAGAAGCAAGTTTTAACAAAAAGAATATTATTAATCCTTATGCCTTTCAGTATCTCATACAAAATACCTATGCTTATATTCTGACCTGTATTTATTCAATAACATGATTTCTTTAGAGTTAAAAAATTTAAGACTTTATTATGCATGAGTGAATTAAGTTAAAGAGGTAGCCTGATAAAACTGCTTTGATTTTGTTTTATATCCACAGTCAATTTTACAATTGGCCATTTTCCTGTCTATTGTATTAATTGTTCTACAACTTGTTAGGAAAGTGGCTCAAGCAAAAAGTAAGGTGAGCCAAAACAAAAATCTGTTTTTTTTTTCTAAATGCAGTACAAGTTAGCCCCATATTTCTATTTTATAATATATAATAACTGTCACAATTTTCAAAATACTATTAAATTAGAAAAGTTTTTACTATATAAGAATTCTGGATGGAAGAGTAGATGAAGAGAGAGAGCGAGAGAGAGAGAGAGAGCGCGCGCGCGCGAGAGAGAGGTTACATGAGCAGTGACTAACATTTAAGGTCAGCTTTAAGAGCTCTCTAAAATTCTTTTAGAATGTTTTGCCCAAAGTGAGTTTTCCATTAGAAAAGGCTTTATTGAACATGTCCACAATTTCTCTGCCACAGTAACTGATTTAATTAATTGAAGTCACTTTAAAAGTGATGGATGATGTAAATGTACTCTCTTTTATCTGATTAATTAGCACAGTTCCCAGTGTTTGCACTAATTAAAAAGTTTATATTTAGAGTCAAGAAGAAAATGAATGCAGATTAATGTATTTTTCTTCAAACTTTAAAGAGGGTTTAATATTAATAAGCATATGCAAAGTTGGGGATTTTTTCTGTATTCATCTACAACAGAGCAAACATTCTCATTGTTCATTCTGTAATGGTATCACTAAGGACTGTGTAAAGTAAGCCATTTTCTATTCTACTTTTGTCCCATAATCCCTCAAATACAATTTTAGAAATGTCATTAGTAAATTCTAACACAGGTACACAAAACCAGTTGTACTTTTTCCTGTAAGGCACAACTATATTTTTATCAGATGAGGCAGTTTAATTATTCCCAGTAAAAGAGTTCAACTTTTCACTCTAAGTCTTTATAAATCCTTGAAGTTGTTTAAGATTTTTTTGAAAGGATATCTTAATGTCGATCATGTAATGGAACAGAATGTTGTTCACAACACAAATAATTGAATAGATTCCTGATCATTAATTAATGAGCAAATTATTAATGCTGATTTAAAAACACACCTATCTGTGTCTTTCTTCCACTTCTGTATGTTTTACAACTTCATAACTGAGATATAATGCTGCTATCTCTCTACTTTTTATTAATTTTGGACATTTTATTATATAATAATATCTGTTAAGTTTGTATTTTG
This sequence comes from Jaculus jaculus, assembly GCF_020740685.1. Taxonomy (NCBI): domain Eukaryota; kingdom Metazoa; phylum Chordata; class Mammalia; order Rodentia; family Dipodidae; genus Jaculus; species Jaculus jaculus. Next base: position 29,075,313 of record NC_059104.1, read on the forward strand.
GGAGGCTCATATGACATGGTCAAGTCTTTCCCATGATTACAGAATTGTTGGTGCTACATACAAAGATTGTTAATGCTACATATTCCTTTGTAATTCCATTTGCAGCATACCTCATAGCACAAAAAACCGTCTACTGTAAGCCTTGATCTTTAATATAGATTTCTTTCTTTAGGCTATGAGACTACCTTAGTCAGTAAAGTGTTTGCTGGTAAAAATAAAGTGTTAATTTTTATCTCTAACATCCAGGAAAAATTGTGGGGTAGGTGATACATACCTGTAATCCCAGCACTGAGTAACAAGAGTAAGGTGGTTCCCTGGGACTTATTGTACAAGCAGTTAAGGTTAAATGTTGAGCTCTGGCAAACGAGAGACTTTCATTTAATAAAGGCATACAGTTGTTGAAGAATGACTTGATAACTGAGGTTGTCCTTTGGCATGCACACACAAAAGCATGTATACCTGCACATACATATACACACATGTACACAAATACACACAAATGTGCACACATATTTTCTTTCTTTTTCATTTTCTACTTTCTATCCTACTAACCTAGACTCTTATTGTTAATGTGTTAGTAATTTAAGTTAGATGATTTCTATATTGGCTAACGTTTAGTATGTATACCAATTTTCTAAACACTTTATTATTGTTACCTCATATTTTCTATATTTTCATACATTTAGACAATGTATTTTGATCACATTTCATTCTATCACCCACACACCTCACTTAAACACTTTTCCAAGCTATTAGATCTCCTTTCCTAGTTTCATGCATGACTTTTATATTTTGATCCACTGAGTTAAATTGGCCCCTTATATTATCATGAGTCACCAGTTATTTAATGGAGACCAGACAGCACACCAGTAACTACAACACTAAAGGCCATGACTCCCACTTACCTAGCAATCATCAGCTGCCAGTATTTATTCTGGAATGTGTAAAGTTTCAGGGAACTGTCTCTCATCTAAAGTGAAATGCTGACATGTAAAATTTTGTGCAGTAATCATATATACTGTCAGTTCATGAGTATTATCAACATCATATTTAGAAGATGGCATTGCACAGTCACACTTCCTATCCTCCTGTTCTTATATTTTTCTACCACTACTTTGGTGAAGTTCTATTTGTTATGGAGGAATGTGATTTAGATGTCACCTATAAGGTTGAGCACACACTTTTTATATGTTATTTGTAACATTGCACTATTTGCATTCCTGTATTGGACTCTGCATTTTGCACACACCTAAAAAGACTTCTTTGTTGAAGGTTGTGAAGAGTACCAATCTGTGGAACAAACATAGATATTTAGAAAGCAGTTTGACAAGCTGCACAATTAAGATAACTCTGGTACTGAAGTCATCCCAAGGAATAAGTCTCTAGGCACAGTATTTTGGCCAGATGTACAGTACCAAATATGATATCCTCACAGGGAACTGTTCCTCAAATCTGGGTAGAGAGTGGAAAATTACCTCATAGCTTTAATACCACTATTACACAAATTGGTACATCTTACCTTGAAGGTCAGTTATGAGGTACAAAGTGTCCACAGCTGTGGAAGACTGGATGACTTTTCTCCTCCAGAATTTTTCATAGAACGTTCTGACCCAAAGAATGCTAGATAGTATTAAGAAAGCTTCACCTCAGTTCCAGCTTAATTTCTTTATGTTAGGCAACTGAAGAATGCAATGTCTTCAGCAGTACATACTTACCATTTAATTTTTTGGGGAACCAGGCAATAGCATTTACAGATAGATAGATAGACAGATAGATGATATAGATATAGATATAGATATAGATAGATATAGATATAGATATAGATATAGATATAGATATAGATATAGATATAGATATAGATATAGATATAGATATATGTATATTTGCAGCCACTGTAGCCTCTGTGACCCACAACTCATGGAAAGATCTCATCCCTGGCAATGGAATTTCTGATTAATACCCTATGCTTCTGGGAGAAGTTTTATCTACTCTTATAAGGAACCTTCATTAAACACTTTTTTTGTGTGTTTTAAACATTTAAAGCAAAATTGTCACAAGTTTTATGACCAGGTTAGTATTATTCATATTTTTCGAGTGAAGGTACAAAATCATAGAATTTGAGTAACTTGCACAAGAACCACAAATATTTGTTTTAAATCTGAAGACTAAGTGTCCTGGTATCATCTCTCTTTGATTTCTGTCCTCAGATACACTGCATTGTTTTTCATTTAGACACTCTACATTCTATAGCTCAATGACTTTGAATGTAGAGATCTCTTGCCTAAATCTTTTGTCCTCAGTCTAGGATTCCACTATCAGTATTATAATGTTATTTCCTATGTGTGATAGGCAATAATTTTTATTGAACTTGAGTAAGAAATCTAAAAAGAAATTAACTTAGTGAACATACTATTCAACATGCACAGATGAATGAATAGATAATTATCAAATTAGGGGCATATCAAAAGTGGTCATCTGTATAAAATTAAATATCTGTAGAAGTGTTAGAAAAATGAATAAGCCTCTATCTGACAGAGTAAAAAAACACATAGCTAAAGTTGTTCAAACTTTCTGAACCATTTAGGCATACAAAAAGTTTTGTTTATTTTGTTTTGTTTCCATGTATTTTGTTCATTTTTACTTTCTTCCAAAAGTGTACCAATGATATTTGCATATACTAAGGTGTTAATACCAAAAAGGGGATTTGTATAACTTTGAAGACAATGATTTTTATTTTGTTTGTCACTAAAGAATAAACAAGAGTTTTACATCTCTTATTTTTTTTTAATTTTATTTATTTATTTATTTGAGAGTGACAGAAACAGAGAGAAAGACACATAGAGGGAGAGAGAGAATGGGCACCCCAGGGCTTCCAGCCTCTGCAAACAAACTCCAGACGCGTGAGCCCCCTTGTACATCTGGCTAACGTGGGACCTGGGGAACCGAGCCTCGAACCGGGGTCCTTAGGCTTCACAGGCAAGCGCTTAACTGCTAAGCCATCTCTCCAGCCCTTACATCTCTTATTTTAATTAGACATGACCTTTACATTTCCCTTGAATTGGTACTGAAGACACCTCAAAATATGTAAGTACTATAAATCTAATTAATGACAATTTGTAGCCATGAAAGGACATCAGCCATGGATCTTTACTGTGTTTTATATGGTAGTATCTTATATAGCATATGCATGTTGACCATTGAATATTGACCATTAAATCAATATATGTTAAGTGGATGAGTTTAATAAGCTTCTTTCTGGTGATAATAACTCACCAAACAAAATCTCCAAAAATCTCACTGCCAATGGCAATTCACATGGTGTAATGCTTAAGTCTGTGTCAACCTGATCTGTCTAGGAATCCACAGACATTCCTCATAAGTGGATCTCTGAGAAGTAACTGAAGGAATCCTCCCCCCCTCCCCCATGAGCCCTTTCCTCAGAGTGTGGCTGCCCCTCTGGGGTGTGGGGGTTGGGTGGATGGGGCTTTATCTAAAGAAGCTCTGGGAAAGAAAGGATCCCATCCTCCCACTTGGCTGCTGGTGCTGTTTTCCAGCATGGTCTGCAGAGCAGCATCTCTCCAGGATACAGCCAGGCTTTCAGTGCCAGATTGGAACTACTGAGGAGTCAGCCTCATAGACTGAGCAGCTACCATGTTCCTTGACTCTCAGGCTTGCAACCCATTATTGTTGGATGGCCATAAACTAATACAATAAATTCCCTTTTAATACAATTCATTCTATCATTTATGTTCCTCTAGAGAGCCCTGATTAATACAGATTGTGGTACCAGAAGTGGCTCTAGAGAAACAGAATTGTAAGGATGGATTTTGGTCCTTTCTGGAGTTGGCTCTCCAACTTCAGTGCCACTAAAGGCTCTACTGGTAATAAGGAGAGCACTTTTACCGGTAACAAGGAGAGCACTTTTACTGGAAATAAGGAGGGCACTAATAGTCCATGGTGTTTACTACTTAAAGAACTCCATGAGATAGATATATTTGGTGATACTGAGTCATATTTTATAAAGAGCAAGGAATTTAGTGACTCTGTGTCTGAATATTTATGGAAAAGTAAGAGGAATGACAAGGCTGGATGGTTACTTTTAGCTTCTCTAGATAAATTATTGAGGGTAAAGCAGAAGCTAAGAAAGCAAATTTCTAAGCTTAAGACACACATACAGGATCTGAAGGCTTCTAAGGGAGCCTTGGAGGACAGTAAATTCCCTAGCCAGAGCAGGGCTCAAATTGCAAAAAAAAAATCAAACCCAAGCTCTTATTGTAAGATTGGCTAACTTGCCAATTCCCAGGCTCACAGGCTATCAGGAGTTAAAGTGAGGACACTGGTTAGAAAAGAGTGGGACCCTATGACTGGGAATGGCAATGTGTGGGAAGATGCTGAAGAATTGGGGGTCATTGAACTCTCAGATTCTGGAGAAGTTATTTTGCAGGAGAAGGTGGCCTCCCCTCCTTTAGCAGCAGTTGCACCCCCACCACCACCCCCTGAAGTTTTTCCCTTCCCATCCTTGACGGAGGAATTAATCCTTCTTTGTCTGAGGAACCAGGCCTGCAACTTGATTTTGTTGGACTCTAGTAAAACAATCCAATAATTTCCTTTTTAATACAATTCATTCTATCACTTCTCTTCCTCTAGAGAACCCTGACTAATACGCATGGGGAATCTCCAGTGATGCTATATAATAGTTAGGAGTCTTGTTTTACATCCTGGGAGGGCAACTGTCGGGCCAATTCTGAATAGCCCCAGGCCAATAATCAATATACTTTGAGAATTTTCAACTATTATACTCAATATTCTGTGGGAATCTAAGGCTAAAACAAATGTTTATGTGTTAACACTTTATTCAATATTATAACTAATGGAATTAGAGGAATGAAATTATTGGGCAGTTGGCTTCCTCCACATCTAGCACAGATGTCAACTTGGCCTTCAGTGAGGTCTTTATGCAATTATTATGCAAGGGTGCCTTGTAGAATAGCCCACAGTTGGAATTATCAAAAAGACATTCTTTCTTTTCTTCTTTTTTTTTTTTTTTTTTCCTGCTATATTCTGCTGTTTTCCTGAGGTTGTGAACTTCCTTTAAGAATTAGAGAAAGTTGGGCTGGAGAGATGGCTTAGCGGTTAAGTGCTTGCCTGTGAAGCCTAAGGACCCCAGTTCGAGGCTTGGTTCCCCAGGTCCCACGTTAGCCAGATGCACAAGGGGGCACACACGTCTGGAGTTCGTTGGCAGTGGCTGGAGGCCCTGGCGCATCCATTCTCTCTCTCCCTCTATCTGTCTTTCTCCCTATGTCTGTCGCTCTCAAATAAATAAATAAAAAATGAACAACAAAAAAAATTTTAAAAAAAGAATTAGAGAAGGTCATTCTAACAGGTTTTTTTTTTGGGGGGTGGGGGAGTGGTCCAGGAATAGAATTATGGTGACTAATCAACTGAAATGAAAGTAACAAGATTATCCTAAATCATTAAGATGGGTTTTAAGTGAAAGGGCTCTTGATAGGTGGAAGAGCCAAGCTGGAGTCAATGTCAAGGTTGCTTAGTGTTTATAACTTCAGAGATAAATTAGAGCTACTTGTTCTAGAGTTTATGTATCTTCTAGTCACCTGAAAAGGCAAGAAAAATGTATTTTCTGTGAAAATCTTTTAAACGAGTGAGATTTTTCAAAATTTTCATCTTTACATAGTGAAAATCTTTGAAGTGTTTTTAGCCCAGAAAATAAAACATAAAACCTATGTTGTTTAAAGGTAGTTGTATGCTCAATTTTTACAGCAGCAATGGTAAAATTATACACAGGGTTCCCAGTTTAACACTGAATAAAGCAAGTAGACCCCAGCTAAATGAACATGGAAATAGCTAAGGGTAAATAAACGTATGTCTAGCAACAATCTGTTGTCAATTAATGTGCATACAAGTTTATGATGAAATTGGTAAGCATATAATGGATAGGTCTAGTTTATGTAATTGTCAAAATTTTGAAAATACGTCTTCAATACTTATAAATTGTATTAAACTATATTAAACCATATCTCTTCAAGCCCAAGGATTCAAAATAAAACCATTATGACAAATATATTACTTAGAAATTATAAGTTTTGAAACATTTGAAATTGCATTTGTTATGTAAGTTAAGGCAATATTTTGATAATTAGTGAAAATATTGGCTCTTACAATCACATTTTTTAGACTTCATTGATTTTAAAATCACTTTCAGCAATGAAGGAAAATTACATCCATTATGATAATAACCTTTGCTTAGCCAAATGCACAAATATGCTATTTTTAGTACATACCAATATTTATATATTTTCCTAATTTTTAAAATTTCTTTTAAGCAGGGTCGGAGAGATGGCTTAGTGGTTAAGTGCTTGCCTTTGAAGCCTAAGGATCCCAGTTCAAGGCTCGTTTCCCCAGGACCCATGTTAGCCGGATGCACAAGGGGGCACACGCATCTGGAGTTCATTTGCAGTGGCTGGAAGCCCTGGAGCTCCCATTCTCTGTCTGTCTCTATCTGCCTCTTTCTCTGCCTGTCGTTCTTAAATAAATAAATAAACAAAAATTTAAAAAAATATTTTAAACAATTTCTTGTAACTAGTTTCATTAAGTTTTCAAAGATTCAAAAAAGTTATATTTCCCTATATTGTATTATCTCTTATGTTCTTCAAAGAAAAAAAAAGTCATATGCTATTAATAGTAAGTGGTAGCTGACAGCTTACATTACGCTTTGGGGATTACAAAAGTTCAGGAACTTTAAAGAAAATATATGGATTTACTTCATTTGGGTATTGGGTTATATTTCAAGATTTTATGTTATTCCACAGGAACTTCTTTTCTGTAATAAAAATCACCTGTGAAATTTTAAATAATCATTCTAGGATACTCAGCTTACAAGTAAAATTCCTTTATTGTGATATAAAAATTAATTATGAAGTATCATAATGGATTCTATAATAAAACAATGTTATTGCAATGAAATTTTTGGGAGAACATGTATGTCTATGATACTATTCAGAATAACAGTCTGTCTTTTACATGTCAGCATCCATTTATGTTATTAGTAATTCCAAATATGTTCACTCATGATGCATACCTACAATTCAATGCTAAATTTGTACTATTATCCTGTACTTCTGTCCATACTGCTTTGAGATCAAACCAAAGAATCACAGAATGTCAGGTCTGACGGAGACTATAATGATAATGCAGGCTAAAGTCCTCATTTTCTAGTTAAGAAATCAAACCCAAGTTCTAGGTAAATGGTTCAGGTTAAAGGTGGTTGCTTGCAAATCCTGCCAACCCAGGTTAATTACCCAAGCCATGCATGTAAAGTCACACCTAAATTTGTTTGCGGTGGCAAGTGTCGTGTTTGCACCCATACAAACACTTGCACACATGCACACACACATGCATGTGCAAATAAATAAGCCACAAAACAAAAAAGAAACACCTCAAAAAGATGATATAACTTACAAAGATTAGCATGGTAACTTAGCAGTAAAGCTAAATGCATCACCCAACTCTTTACTCCTAAGCAAAGAACTTTTCTGTTTGCCACAGAGCACTTAGAAACTACTCTATCTCAAGGCATAAAAGAGTGTCCTTGCTCACTAATCTAGAGTAGTATTTAATATGCAATTTGAAAACTTATTTGTAGTGAAATTTCATTACAGGAAAGATATTCTTACATTAAATATTTAAGTAGGAAGTCTAGTGGCTCACTGTTTTCCTTTGGCAAATGTAATTGAGTTCTGTGATAGCAGCCTAAATATTAGCTCTGATATATTTAGTCATGCAGGATATAAAACCACCAGAGAGACTGGAGAAATTCCTCAGTGGTTAAGGCATTTGCCTGAGAAGTCTAAGGATCAAGGTTTGATTCCCCAGTATCCTCATAAGCCAGGTGCCCAAAGTGGCACATGCATCTGGAATTGGTTTGCCGTGGCTGGATGCCCTGTTGTGCGCCCTCTCTCTCCCTCTCTCTCTCTCTCTCTCTCTCTCTCTCTCTCTGTAACTCTCAGATAAATAAATATAAATGACAAGATGTCTCCAGCTAGATGTCAAGTTTTTGTTATGAAAATGGTAAAGGGGAAATGATTTAAAATATGAATGAAAACTCTCTAAGAACACAGTGTATGGCTGGAAGGCATTTCCTGGTATTTACTGGAGACATCTTGTCATTAATATCAAACAATGATGTGTTTGCATTTCTTTCATTTGCTTTCTTTTGTTCATTTTTTTTTTTTAAATTTAATTTATTAGTTTTCTTTTCAGCAAATACAGGCAGTTTGGTGCCATTGTTTAGGCTCATCCATGATCTACCCCCTCCCATTGGACACTCCTTGTTGATGTAAATGGGTCATGCATTGTGGAGTTAGCCCCCAGTTATTGGTACAATAAATCTGCATATCATGCATATCATGACCCAACATGTGACTCTGATATTCTTTCCGCCCCCTCTTCCGCAAAATTTCCCTGAGCCATGTTGGGTTCATTTTTGGTCTGCTTCAGTGCTGAGGTGTTGGGGGCCTCTGAGGCTCTGGCTCTCTGATTTGGTAAGAGTTGATTTTTCTCTGTGTTGGTCTCCTTCCCCTTAGTACTGGTATCCTGTTCATCAGGAAAACATCACCCTTGCTTGTTTCGCCAATTGTCCTTAGTTTCAGTGGGGCCCCTTTTGAGGTATGTTGGGGCAGCTCTTTCCTTAGGATCTGCATCTATATGAAAAAGAGCAGCAGATTCTGCAACGGAGAGTAAGTTAGCACCTGGAAAATTGAGATAACACTTATTTTTTGATAGAGAGTTTGATAGGTGTAGGCCCTCTTGTACCCCATGATTGATGGTAGCTTGATATTGGAGAGTGGGCTTGTGTTTGGGTATGGTTCTGACTTGTTTCCCAGCTCCAGCTATGGGTCTCCTACCACTGAGGGGATCAGTTAGCCAAATCAAGAGCAGTTGGTTCCCACCATGGCTGTGTGCCACTATTGCACTTGTGTGGGCATTACATCAGGTTGTTTGTAGCTAATTAGATTAGACCATGAGTTGCTTGGACAGATATTGGTCATTTCCCCCAGTCGCCCATGGAGCACCTTCTGGCACTAGACACGCTGACTGTCTGGGGACTGACTCTCTCCTGGCTTCCAGCCATGCCATTCCATTTTACGTGTCAGCTGCCTATGGAGTCTTCAGCAATAGGGTCTTACCACTGGCCTTTTGGGTCATCAAGTACTCTGACAGAAGTCTGTCATTGTTTTGAGAAACCTTGTAGGTTTCTCTGATCAAAAGGTCATTGTGGATGGTAGCCCCAAGCTTGTAGTATGGGTTACAGGTCAGTGCCCACTAAGAAATTGAGGAAAAACATAACTAATATACAAGAGTTAGAGAGGAGAGAGAGAGAAGGGAGAGGGGGAGAGGGAGGGAGGGAAGATGTAGAAGATTTATGTTAGTCTTGATCCTACCCTCTCCAGTGTCTTGTGGTTCAGGTGTTTCCTGTAAGGGTCTAGTGAAGGTTCAGCCATTTGGTCTGCCTTTTAGGAAGTAGAATTTTATGGTACCATTGCCATTTGGGTCCGGATTACTGTTTTCCACCCTTTGATGCCCTCCCCGCCCTCCCCATCCATCCTATTGTCTAGTCCATGAGGTGTTTGCTGGGTATGTAAGGTATCTTGGGTAGATTCAGGTTAGGTGTTGTAGATGAATGAGACTATGTGTTGATTTTTTTCTGTGATTGGGTAAGTTCACTGAGAATGATCTGTTCCAGGTTCAACCATTTACCCATTTTTTTAGGCTTCAAAACATCTCAATTCTTTTGTTAGAGCTGAAGAAATAGAATTGTTCATTAGCTGTGATTTGTGTTCACCAATTAAGTATAGTATTAAGAATTGAGGGAAGTTATTATTAAACTGTGGGAAGGAGGGAAAAGATAGAGCTTAGTACTTCCGCACAATTAACCCTTCAATGCCATCCTGATCACAGAGAAATGTTTCCGTGGAGAATGGGATGGATGAACATTGGTAGTCTGGGAGATTTGAAAATAATATAGTTAACTGTGATAACAAAGGAGAGACAACTGGAATCAGTATATGTGAACCAGGAGCTTTAGTGAGACTTATCACTGCTAAAAGAATTATCATGATTTATTGTCTGTAAATATAGAAGTTGTCAACAAAAAAATTTTTAAAAAATCTTTGTTATGTCTAAAGCAATCCCATTACAGGAAATATGTATGTGGTCTATAAAGGACTTAGAGAGAACCTGGAAGTCATCCTGAGCAACACAGAAAAAAAAAAAAAAAAACTACCTGGCCTATACCACCACGTTAACAGAAAAAAAAAAAAAAAAAACCCTCCTGATAATGGCTCAACAGAGTATCTCCTCAGGAGCAGTTCTTAAGCAAGTACAAAAAGTAGTGGTAAGGAAAAACAGCACAATGAAATTTGAAGAAAAATGTTCAAACGTGGAACAGATCATTCTCAGTGAACTTACCCAATCACAGAAAGATAATCACTGCATAGTCTCACTCATCTACACAGCTCCTAACCTGAATCTACCCAAATTGCTGATATACCTAGCAAGCATCTCAAAGACCAGACATTAGAGAGGGCAAAGGAGGGGCAGGGGACATAAAGCTCGACCCAAAGGCAATGGTACTATAAAACTCTACATCCTAAAAGGCAGACCAAATGGTTTAATCTTCACCAGGCCCTTAGAGGGAACACCTGATTCACAAGACCCTGGAGAGGAAACAATAAAAAACTGACTTTTATCTCCTCCTGTTTTTGTTTCTCTCCTCTCCTCTATCATCTCTCTGCCTCTTTTATATCACTTATCTTTTTCTTCCTTCTCTTCTTGGGTGCTGACCTGTAACTCCCAGTACCAGCAAATGGATATCATCCACAGTGAGCTTTTAATCAGCGAGGCCTACAAAGTTTCCCAAAAGAAAACAGATTTCTGTCAGTGTTTGATGACCTACCAAAGGTTAGTGGTAAGACCCTATAGCTGTAGGCAGCGTACACTGTTGGCATGTAACATAGAGTGACATAGCTGAAAGCTGGAAGAGAGTCAGTCCCCAGACAGTTAGTCCATCAAGTGCTGGAAGGTGCTACATGAGCAACTGGGGGAAAATGATGAATATCTGACCAAGCAACTCATGGTCAAACCTTCTTAGCAATAAACAACCTGTGTGGTGCTCATACAAGTGCAATAGTGGTGCACAGCCATGGTGGGAAATCAACTGCTCTTGATTTGGGCTAACTGATCCACTCAGTGGAACATGGCTGGAGCTTGGAAACAAGTCAGAACTGTATCCAAACTTGAGTCCCCTCTCCATTATCAAGCTCCCATCAATCGTGGGCTACAAGTGGGTCTACATCTATTAAAGTCTCTTAAAAAAAAAATGGTTATCACATTTACCTGGTGCTACCTTTACTCTCCATTGGAGAATTTGCTTCACTTTTTCAGATAGACACAGATCCTAAGGAGAGAACCAGCCCATCATACCTTAAGAGGGCCCCAGCCAAAACTAAGAACAATTGGGGAAACCTGAAAGAGTGCTGTTTTCTATGTGCAAGAATGCTGTTTTCTATGGTGAAGGAGATAAACACAGAACAATAAACCCCTACCAAACCAGATATCCAGAGACACATAGGCTCCTAAGTTCTCAACACTGAAGCAAACCTAAAATAAACCCAACATGGTTCATTGAAATACTTGGAAGAGGGTACAGAAAGTATGTCAGAGCCACACGTTGGGTCATTGTACACAGAGAGATTTCCTCCTACCCCAAACTGATGGCTAGTCCCATAATGCACGACCCACAGACCCCATCAAGGAGGGTCCCTGTGAAGGGGGAAGACAGGGAAGAAGCTAACAATGGTACCAACTTGACTGTATTCACTGAGTACAAAAAAAAGTACAGAGAACCTTTGGAGACAAGGGTAATGCTAATGCAGAAAGTGTGTGGCTGGCATGCACAGCTCTCCAGTAGCAGAGAAGACTTTCACAGGGAAATAACTTTGGCAACCTAGAATAACTTCTCATCTGCAGGAAACTCATTACACTGAAATACAGGAAAATACAGCATATATATATTCATGGAGTTAAGTATTATACTGTGAAATACTAAGGACCATCTAATTTATTAATAAGATAAACCCCCTGGAACTCAAGTATATCATCTTTATTTGTTTTCCAACTGAAATGTAGATTCAACTCAGCCAGCCTTCGAGGGTTAAACTGAGAACTTTGTTTAATTACTTGTAATAATGTGAACTAACTGGAAATATGGCAGAGGGAGATTTGACAAACATAAATAAATAAAAAGGAAAGCTTCCTAACCTTACACTGTGACTCATTTTCTATACCATCATGTCATCCTTTCACATACCAGTGCATTTTCAGAGCCTTACAATATAGAAAAGTCCTCTTATGGCAAATTACAATTCTTTCTCTGATTATTTGATATATAAATCTTTCATCTTTTGCTAGTTTGGCACATGGACAATGATCTTTACATCAAAATTTTAAAATATTGATATGCACACAATTGACAAAATGAAAAGATAATTTACAGAATGAGAGAAAATATTTATTAACCTAGTATCTGACAAGTGGCTATTACCAAAAATTGATGATGGGAGGTAGAGGAAGGAGGATCGTATGAATTCAAGCCCTCCCCCAAAACTACATAGTGAATTCCAGGTCAGCATGGGCAAGAGTGAGACCCTACCTCATAAAACCTCCCTAATATAGGGTCCTCAAGATGTTTGCTAGGTATGTCAGCAATTTGGGTACATTCAGGTTAGGAGCTATAGATCTGTGAGGCTATGTGGCGATTATCTTTCTGTGATTGGGTGAGTTCACTGAGACCCTACGTCAAAAAAACAAAATTTAAAAAGATTGACATTGATGAGGAACTTATACAACTCAATGGTTTAAAAAATATGATATATTTTTTAAAGTTTTTATTTATTTATTTATTTATTTATTCTAGAGCAACAGACAGAGAGAGAGAGAGGCAGAGAGAGACAGACAGAGAGAGAGAGAGAGAGAGAGAGAGAGAGAGAGGGAGAGAGAGAGGGAGAGAAGAGAGAGAGAATGGGCGCGCCAGGGTCTCCAGCCACCGCAAATGAACTCCAGATGCATGTGCCCCCTGTGCATCTGGATAACGTGGGTCCTGGGGAATTGAGCCTTGAACCGGGGTCCTTAGGCTTTGCAGGCAAGTGCTTAACCACTAAGCCATCTCTCCAGCCCAAAAAATATGATTTTTAAATCAGGCAAAAAGTCTTAATAAACGCTTCTCATCTGAGTAGGTTCACTTCTAGGTGTGGTTTATTCTATCTATTGATAGGTCTACTGTTTTTTGAGGTAGAGTCTCTAGCTCAGGCTGATCTGGAATTCACTATGGAGTCTCAGACTGACCTCAAACTCCTGCAATCCTCCTATCTCAGCCTCCCAAATGCTGGGTTGTACCACCATACCCAACTTGATATGTCTATATTTTCCTATCTGTACCTTGCTGTTTTGGTTAGTATTACCTTGTAATGTATTTGAAATCAGAAGCAATAGTGTGTGTTAAGCTATATTCACAAAATATTTTTGTCAATAAACAATATTTGCTAAGTACCAGATATTATATTAAGCCAGTATAGTTTTTGTTTAACGTTGGGTTTCAAGGCTTTCTTTGAGTTGTAAAAGTATATTCAAAACCCTTGACAATATATATTGAAATATGTATTTGGATAAAATCACATGATATTTAAAATATGCTTTAATATAGATCCAATAACAGGACATCTCCCTCCATTGTTTCCTTCCCTCAGGATTGCAATGTCTTTATTGGTTTAAAACACTGATTATTTAGGGTATATGCAAATAATTTTTAAAATATGTATGAAATATATTTCAGAATTATGATGCTTTTAATCTCACAAAGTAATTCTATTGGTCAAGAATCCACTTACACATTTCCTCTGGCTGCCAGAAGTACATCATCCAATTATGTTATATGGTTATATTTACTTTCTAAGTACTTGAATTTAATGACTGACTTACATCACTGGCCTTATGTTCTTATGCACTTCCCTCCTCCATTATTAAATAACAAAGTTCGATAAGGGAAAATTTATTTCTAACACCTATCTATCTATCTATCTATCTATCTATCTATCTATCTATCATCTATCTATCAATCATCTATCTATCTATCTATACACACATATAGTGTATGTGCATGTATATGGGTGCATGTGTATGTTTGGGTGTTTCTGTATGTATGGGCACATGCCTGTAGAGGGAAGAAGTTGAAGAAGATGATTAATATTGATCTCTACCTTATTTGTTAAGAAATGGCCTCTTAGTCTGGAGAGATGGGTGAGGGTTAAGGCATTTGCATGCAAAGCTAAAGAATCTTGGTTCAATCCCGCGGATCCACATAAGCCAGGTGATGCAAAAGGGGGTGCTTGCATCTGGAGTCAGCTTGCAGTGACTGGAAGCCCTGGTGCACCAATCCTCTTTCTCTCTTTATCTGACTTTATGTCTCATAAATAAATAAATAAATATTTTATGAAAATGAAATTGTCACCAAACCTAGGCTTCATCAGTTTAAGACTAGCTATCCAGTAAGCCTCCTTACTGTTGGAATTATAGGCTTGCACCTCAGGTCTGGCATTTACAGCATGCTGGGGATCCAAGCTCAGGTTCCCATGTCTCCCATTGTATCTTTGTGTCAAAAATAGTGGTCAAGTGCTTCATCTAAACCATAACTGGGGAAAAGATGATCCTATTTACTTAGAAAAGGGTAATCAGAAAATAATGAGAGAGGGAATGAAAAATAATAGTAATTTCTTATTAATTTAATTCTCAAAAAAAGGAGACCTACATAGAAAATTCTGGTTTGTATATATGTCATATTTATCATTTTAATGGTAATAACTATTTTTAATGTCATGGTTGATTAAATAAATTCTTAACATGATTTAGCAATTATTGTTCAACATTATATTTCATCAGCAACATAAGATAATATAGATGTTATATATTTTCTAAAAAATAAAAGATATCTTGACAAACATTGTAGTATCATGGAAAAGATAACTCTGAGGAATTAACTGCATATTTAAATGTCCGTGTTAAATATTTATTTTTCGAGGAAATACAAATATGGGTTTGTAATATTTAACTGCCTATTTAAACTTCCATATTAAATATTTTAGCCTATTTAAACTTCCATATTAAATACTTTAGTATTCAAAGAAATACAAATATGGGTTTATAATATTTACTCTGTAGAAAAGGTTATGTTTCATCTTAGGTGGATTCTTTCTTAAAATAGCCACATTAGTTACAATTATTTCTGTTTCACATATGAGGACTCTGAGAGGCAGATATCAGAAATATTCGTGCTCAAAGAAAAGAAAGCTTTAGAAACATCCTATGCCTACTTAGAAGAAGACAGGATGGACTGGGACAATCCTGTGATTATGGAGAAATGAAATGTTGTAGAATCACAGATAAATTATTTTTTCCTTCCTTTAGTCCCCCAGTAGATTTATTGTCCATCTCTGGTCTGGAAGGTGAAAATTTTCTGGAATATACTAAGAGACCACTGACTTCCACAACCTAAAGACTAAGAATGTCATCAGCTGATATCTGAAGCCTACTGCAGAAATTTACCTGTTTTGCTGTTAGCCACCAACCTGATGTTTCCACCAATATAACAAAAAAGTGCCTTGCTCTATGACTTTCTTTTGTTCTATAACCATAAAAAATATATATATAACATAGTTAGCATGCCAGAAAAGTGAATTTTGAGTAACCCAAATTTTTCTCCATGGCCATGGTTATTCATATTGACTCCAGTATAAACTCTTATTCTCTTTGAAGAGAAAGTTCTGTTTTGTGTCAGCAAAGCTAATTATTAGGGCTGTCATGTTGGGAAAATGACTCCAGAGCTACATGTCCTTACACACTAAAACTCTAAAACGTTGAAGAGGTATGCAGATAGCTCAATTAAAAAAAAAAAAAAACTTACAAATCAACATTTCAGTAATTTTTAATTCCCATTATTGATTTGTTTTCCTTAAGATTATTAGAGTTGACATACATAGATATTTCTCAGTGAGTGCACATTATTTTTACTTCATTCATAAGCTATGAATATTCAAAGGTAAGCATTTTTATAATATTTTATTTTTGGATTTGTATAAAGTGGAACATAGCTTTTGAATCCACATTTATGTCAACAAAGCCTTTATTAATCTCTATTTTAATTTAATTAATTTATTTATTTATGAGAGAGGCAGATCATATATATAGATAGAGAGAAAGAGAATGGGTATGTATGCCAGGGCTTCTAGCCATTGCAAATTAACTCCAGACATATGCACCCTTAATGCATCTGGTTTTACATAGGTTCAAGGGAATTAAGCCCCAGTCCTTAGGCTTTGCAGGCAAGCACCTTAGCCACTAAGCCATCTCTCCAGCATGAATCTCCGTTTTAGTTTTATCTCCCGTATTTGTTATTTTTGTAGCTTAATCTATTTTTAAGCCTAACTTATGCTAATAACATGTTAATAATGAATCCTCACTGTGAAGTTGAAGATTGCAATACTGGAATTTCAGACTGAAGGATTATTGATAAAAAGGTTTGCAAAACATTTGACTCAATCTAAACTCCATGCACTGCAAACAAGATTTATGGTTCATGTTGAGAGTTAATAGAGGGTGTCTGAGATATGTCATTCTAGTTTATGATTTTTTACAGCTTAACAGATTCTTCTCATGTCACAAATTGGTAAACATATAAAATTGAACTGTTGATATGTGGTTTCAGTTATAAAATGCTTTGGTCCACTCAGGCTTTTGATGATGTAATTGACACGGTTTAGCACAGATAACTTTGCTGTCAGAAATTGTCACTTCAGGAAATGGAGCCTAACTAAAAATTCTACACATATATATATTTAAGTTTTATTCTATTTTTTTTTTTTAATTTTTTTGAGGTAGTGTCTCGCTCTAGCTCTGGCTGACCTAGAACATACTCTGGTCTCAGGCTGGTCTTAAACTCACAGTGATCTTCCTACCTCAGCCTCCTGAGTGTTGGGATTAGAGGCATATGTTAGTTACCACATGCAGTAATTTATTTTTTTAAGCTCATTTTTAAAGGACTTAATTTCAGTGCCTTTATATTTTTAATACTGGTATTAAGTTGAAAAAAAATTGTCAAACAATAAATGACTATATTTCCTATCACACAGGTGCTAAAAAAATACTTCAAGATATTATGTCAGTCTGTGTAGCTTCAATGTCTCCAAAATGTCAATAACTTAAAAATAATGCTTTTTATGTCTTTCTCACACTGTGGACATGGCCTTCATTGGAGATACCTTCTGAATCTTTTGACCTATGAACATCACATATCACTGTCACTAGGATTTCTTTGGCTGAATCATACCGATTTATGAAAAAAAAAAAAGATTGAGGTAGCTGGAAGACTAAAAAATATTCCAGAACTAGACAAGAATGCCTGTCAAGTCTACCAAGAAGACTAATGGGAATTTGTCAGGTGGTTCTAATCTGCTCAGTATTTCTGTTTTCTTTTGGACAAGCTTCTTTCCTAAAATATGCATTATTAATGACACTCTGCTGTGTTCTTTTTTTTTTTAAATTTTTTTTTTGTTCATTATTTATTTATTTATTTGAGAGCGACAGACATAGAGAGAAAGACAGATAGACGGAGAGAGAGAATGGGCGCGCCAGGGCTTCCAGCCTCTGCAAACGAACTCCAGACGCGTGCGCCCCCTTGTGCATCTGGCTAATGTGGGACCTGGGGAACCGAGCCTCGAACCGGGGTTCTTAGGCTTCACAGGCAAGCGCTTAACCGCTAAGCCATCTCTCCAGCCCGCTGCTGTGTTCTTTAGGGTAGGCCCCTTTATTTGCTCTATATTTAGTTTATTCCATACTTATTGATGACCTTAAAGAACCACAAAATTGTTGTGTGCTTTCGGAGAAGACAGGATATTTTATTTGATTCAAAAATATTTCGGGGCTGGAGAGAAGGTAAAGCAATTAAGGCAGTTGCCTATGAAGCTTAAGAACCTAGGCTTGATTTCCCAGTACACATGTAAAGCACATGCATAAGGTGGCACTTGCATCTGGAGTTCATTTTCAGAGGCTAGAGACCCTCCTGTGACCATTATCTCTCTCTCTTATCTCTTTGCTTCTCTCCTCTCTCTCTTTCAAATAAATAAATAGATGAAATATTTAAAAATATTTTGAAGGTTTTTTTGTTGCTTAGTATGGATTGAAGTTTATCTAATTAAAATAATGTTTTAATAAAAACATTTAATAATGAAGATTATTTAGCAGGTAATTTATCAAAATCAAGAAACCAGCTAAACTTTCAAGTAATATAAACATGATATTACCATAAAAACTAATACAAGAGTTTTAATAATGAGAAGAATCAAATCTTAGATAGAAAGTGGATAAGAAAAAGAACATTAATTTCCTGCTACAGTCAAATCTTGAGGTTAAGAGAAAGTAATCTCCAGAGAGCATCCAAGAAAATCTAAACCAATGGAGTTAACTCTATGTCAATGGAGCTAACATTATGTAGAGATTATGAAATAATCAAAAATAAAAAGCATGTTAAGATACTTCAGTGTTACATTTAAAACTAAAATCCTAAGCCTGACATTCAAAAGAAAGCTATATGCTTTTTCAACTCTTGTCTTGCTGCTTGTGCTGTGACAATGCAACATTTATAGTTGCCTTATCTTTGTGCATAATGTCAATGTGGCTTACCTAGACAGAAAAGTCTATACATGATAAACTGCTGCAAAGCAGAGGGTGAAACGAAAATGAAATAAGCTTTCTATTCTAAAAAGTAAGTTGTTAATATCCCTATGAGGGTCTCGAACACACCACTGGAAATATATTTTCTGCTACCCTTGAACAATCTGAATAATATATAGTCAGAAAATGTGTTTTAAATGCACCAAGTGAAGCTGAGAATATAAATTATAGACAAGCAAATCTTCAATCATTGCAGAAAATAATATATTTCAGTGTTTTTCAAGTATGATATTGCAATGTTTAATTTCATCACTGCATAAATCAATTCATACTCCTGCATAAGGATAGAAATCAATATAACTTGTTGAAATAGTGCATAATTTAAATAAAATTGCATTTAAAAATTAATGCTTACATGATCATTATAAAAGAATGAATTTTATTTTGAAGTATAGTTGTGATAACTATTAAGATAAAATAAAGTTCTCAACAAACTACAGGTTTGTATAATGTGGCAATGGAAGACAACTTGGGGGTACATTTCATTTCTGTTCCTACATATTTTTCTAGAAGATTTTTATAATTTCCTTACATTTTAAGTTATTTTTAAATTTTTGAGTGTGTCTCTGATACTAAAGATATCTAAATAGTAATAAACTATTTTAACTTTTGCTGAATGTTGACACATCAATTATTAGCATACACTCTGAAAAGCATCTCTCACTAAAGGTGAGAATCTCCCACTAATCCCTGGACTGTGGTAAAATATGACTAGAGATATAACATTCTTATCAAGAATTATTGAAGCAGAAAATGTCTTAAATTATAACTTTCATCTCCTTACCAACATATCCTAATTGTTCAAATTTTCAACTCCTCACAAAGTCCATAACACTAAAGAAATTATACATTATCAAAAATAGCAGAAGTACTAAGGCTCTGTCCATTTATCTTATATAAAGAAGATTTGACTTTACATGATATTTTCAATGACAGCATCTTTTTAGGGAAGCTTAGCTTCTCAAAATAGGTGGTGCTCATTAATGGGATTAAATTAGAAACCTTTGGATTGTTCAGAAATAAAGATGAAAATTAGACAGACATATCCACAACTAGTGCTGATTTGATATGTTAATAATTGCCCAACTATTTTGTTTATTGTAATGGTCATTTAGAAAGCCCCTTCAGCCAGGAATGGTGGTTAAGGCATATAATCTCAGCAATGGAGAGGCTAAGGGAGAATTGTAATTTAGTTCCAGGCCAACCTGAGGTAGAATGAGGTCCTGCCTCAAAAACAAAATCCAAAGCAAAACAAAAGCCTTATTTGACCAAATGAAAGGGGGGGGGGCACATGTGTACATTGGAGACTCCACCTACTCCAAAAAAATTCCAGGAAAATGTGCCACTTTTAGGATATGGCTATACATATGGGTACTGGATACAAGGGAATTGAACCTGGGCCAGTAGGCTTTGAAAGCAAGCATCTTCAATCACAGCATCATTTTCTTCTCTCCTTGTATATGTTCTTACTTACACTTCAAAGTGTAAGTTAGCAAATTACTGAATATACACACCTATAGCCTCATGTAGAAATTTATTTAAACATAGATTTTTTTTTGGAAAATAAATTCATGAAAGAGATTTTTTGATAAGTTGGGAAGAGAAAAATACTATTAATATCAATATGTAACAGAAAATTGGAAGTTGACTTTTTACATATAATCCAAGAATAAGTGGTTTTAAGATGTACATAGAACATTAAGACTCTCTTGAAAATGGAACATGATGTCTAATGGACTGTTCACATGCTTTGAAATTGATCAATAATTCTAAAGGACTGTACACACACTTTGAAATTAATCAATGAGTCTAAAGTACTGTGCACATACTTTGGAGTAACAGAACATAAAATTAGATACATATAACGGAAATTGGATAGGGATCTTTACTCTTTCCTTTGTGTGCTTAAAAACACAAACATTTCATGGTGCTAGATTACCAACTTTGGCCTGATTGGGAAGATATAAGAATATGTAACATTTTACTAAATATGTTCAGTTTAACAAAAAATGCAGATATATGGAAAACTACAAAAATACTGAAGATTTAAATACACATTACTTTATAGTCAACATAAGTATATGAGAGAATATACAGTTGATAGAAGGTAACTGAAAAAATTATGAAACTCAGATCACCAAAGTTCTATGAAGAAATGGGAAGAAGTTCAGAGATTCAATACAACATGAACAAATTTACTTCCAAACAAAATATCATAATGTGAAAGAGACTACTGATTCTATAACTGTGGCATGGGAATTTATCAAGTTATTGAGCTTAAGACATAAACACAGGGCTGGAGAGATGGCTTAGTGGTTAAAGTATATGCCTGTGAAGCCTAAGAACACATGTTCAAATCTCCAGGTCCCACATAGCCAGATGCACAGTGACACAGGAATGCCATGTTGTACATGCACTCAAGGGGGCACACTTGTCTGGAGTTCATTCACAGTGGAGGAAAGGCCCTGGAGCACCCATTCTTTCTGTCATTCTGCCCATTTCTCTATCTCTCCAAAATAGATAGATAGATAGATAGAGTGATAGATAGAGAGATAGAGAGATATAGATACAGATACAGATATATGTAGCAGACAGCTTCAGGTTCACTGAGGTGAACTTCTAGACCAGGCACAGTTATGGAGGAAGAGATATTTATTGAAGCCTACAGATCCAGGGGAAGTTTCATAAATGGCAGAAGAAGCTGGCCTGCCTTCACAGGATCAAGCAGAGAGAGAAGCGCAAGCCTAAAAGTCAAAAGCCACAGCACACTTCCAGCTAGGCACACTTTGCATATCTTTAGATTGAAATCTGAAACCCACCACCACAACTTAAGATCCACCCAGTAACATTGCCTCTAGCCAGGTGGCTGCAGAATGCAAACTACAAACAACTGAATATATTGGGGGTCATCTATTCTATTCAAACCACCATAGATAGATAGATAGATAGATAGATAGATAGATAGATAGATAGATAGATAGATAGAGATATAGGTACAGATACAAATATAGATATAGATACATATACACACATGTACATACATACATACATACATACATACATACATACATACATACAGTGGGTAGTTTGGAAATGTGAAGAATAATGTTTTGGTATAGAAATCATGATTACTCACATAGTCAGGGCATGAAGCTGATGAAAAATGAGAATAAAAATGATACCCAGCCAGGCTAGATTCAATATTTGAGCTGTTATAAAAATGTAGATTTGCTTTGCAATCATCAGACAGAGGTGAGATACAGAATACTCAGGAATTATAGAGAAGCATATGCAGTGCATACTGGAAACTCATAGAGTCAGACGGAAATACTGAGAAGAAAGGGACAGTAGCCCCGGAGTAGATGAAAGTGGAGAATCTAGTGTAGTGGAAGGTGTGGAGAGGAGCCACAACAAATTGGCATAGTGCAGATTTTCTGAGAAAGTACCGCTTGGATTCAGCAATTAGATTCATTTCTACTGCATTTAGAGATTTGATTTGAAGGAATGAGAAAAAAAAATATGTGCTCATTAGATCATAGCCTTCTAAATTAATGAACCTTCCTTAGAAATTTGTCTTTGACAATAGTCCTGTATAATGAAATAAAAATTGAAATTTGATGATCAGAAATTCTTTTTGTTAATGTGGTTGAAAAAACAGAAACTTTTAGGCAAATTGATAATGACAATATAGGTAGATTTAAAAGAAGATTAGGTTGAAATGTTTATGAGGAAGTTTTGTTTTATTAGTAATAGATTGTACTGATGAGGACATGCAAACAAGCAGGAAAGTCACTCGCTCTCAAGATGTCTTATATAGCCATAGTTATCTAATGCTTTAATATATTGTGAAGCAGGATTTAAAAATGCCTATAAAGATTTGTGAGCTAGCTGTTTTCATTCTTTTTCAATGATATGCAGATGTTTACCTCAATTCTATAATAAAAGCTGGATTCAGTCATGACAATTGGTTGACATTTACCAAGATAAGTTTGAATAGGTCATTGCATGATATTTTCGTGCTTTGATATTATCATGACACAGTCAGTAATAAAAATTAGAAGTTATACTTGTTTTGCTGAACTTCTCAAGTAAGTTATATTAAAAAAAGAACTTATATAAGTGGGAAAATTACCATTCTTAATCTTGTAATAAATCTGAGTTTTATTTTTGCATCACTTTTCATATGGGGTGATTTTTCTTTGGTGGAAACAAGAAGTAATAAAAAAAAATAGAATAGATAGTCTTTCCCTGGAGTGGCCAAAAGAGCAATTCACTAGTGACCACTGTAAATTGCCTTTGCACAATAAAGGTTGTTGATTCATTGCACTGTACACAGACTGAAGACTTACGGCAGTAAAACGCCAGGCAAAGAAGGGGGGGAGGAGGTAAGGGGAGTGTGCCCAGTCATAAAATAGAATGTGGAAAACTACTGACACAATATTCTGTGGTATAAAGCTTCAGACTTGATGCAATATTTAAAAAGCAGTATGATTTTAAAAAAATGCACTGTAGACACATAAAACAGAATAGCAAGCCAGACACAGAGTCAGAGAAAGCATCCAAAATCAGCAGACCAAAACTACAAGAGGATTACAGCTCCAGGAACTGAGAAAGCAGAACGAAGCTGAAGAAGACTGACAGGGCGGTAATGAGAGGTGAAAAAGTTGAGATGCTGTAAAGAGAAGCAGAAAGCTACCAGCACAGACGGAGGAAGTGGCCCGCCAAACAATTGAACAGTAGCTTTACGATGACAGAAAATATTGACAAGAAATCATGTAAAAGGCATGGGAGAAGCCATCAATAGGCTGTGGTGCTTGGCAGAAAGGAGGTTGAAACTTTTAAAATTGAGTTATCTCTCATATAATTTTTTTAAAATTTTTTTTGTTCATTTTTTATTTATTAATTTGAGAGTGACAGACACAGAGAAAAACACAGATAGAGGGAGAGAGAAAGAATGGGCGGGCTTCCAGCCACTGCAAACGAACTCCCGACGCGTGTGCCCCCTTGTGCATCTGGCTAACGTGGGACCTGGGGAACCGAGCCTCGAACCAGGGTCCTTAGGCTTCACAGGCAAGCGCTTAACCGCTAAGCCATCTCTCCAGCCCTCTCTCATATAATTTGAGGGGAAATACAACCAACTTTTCCTTCAGGGCATATTGCATTTATTCAGTAACCTGGTATCACACTTAAGCAAATTGAACTTTAAGAAAACCTACTCTTATTTGTGTGTGTGTGTGTGTGTGTGTGTGTGTGTGCGCGCGCACATGCACATGCGTGCGAGTGTGTGTGCATTCACAGGTGAAGACTTTTAGAGTAATATTAGTCATAAAGAACACCACGTGGCTCAATGCAGAAAATGTGGAATTTCAAATTTATGAGATGCACAAAAGATTAGGTAGAGTACAAAAATGTGCTTTTCATCAATTAAGTGTCATCAATTAAATTACATTGTTTGCATAATTACCAAATTATGCCTGAACCTAACAGGTCAGTATAATGCTATTATTCAGCCTCTGGTTGTGACTGGGAGGGAAATAACTTCTTAACCTCAGAAGATTCCAGTTCAGGTAATGTCGTTGACTACTTTCTCCTTGTAAAGATACTTTGATTTTCATGCCTTTCATGCTACTGATTTTAGTTTTGGCTTATATTATCGTGAAACCCTTTATCATACAGTAATAAGAAATTATATATCTTTGTCTAGTTATGTGTCTGTGTCACTTTCTTTTTTTAAATTTTTTTGTTTATTTTATTTATTTGAGAGTGATAGACAAAGGGAGAAAGAGACAGAGAGAGAGAGAGAGAGAGAGAGAGAGAGAGAGAGAGAGAGAGAATGGGTGTGCCAGGGCTTCCAGCCACTGCAAACTAACTCCAGACGTGTGCGCCCCCTTGTGCATCTGGTTAATGTGGGTACCAGGGAATCGAGCCTCGAACCTGGGTCCTTAGGCTTCACAGGCAAGCACTTAACCACTAAGCCATCTCTCCAGCCCTGTCTGTGCCACTTTCTATCAGGTGCACACACACCTATGTTTTATGTGTGCCTTTTAAAATTTGTATTATATTTTATTTATTTGTTTATTCATTTGAGAGACATTGGGTGCACTAGATCCTTTAGCCACTTCAAGGTAATTCTAGCCGCTTGCACCACTGTGTGCACTTAGCTTACGTAGGTTCTGGGGAAATGAACCTCGGTTCTTTGGCTTTTTTGACCATTAAGCCATCTCTCTAGCCTGTATGTGTGTCCTTTCTAAGCGACAACTCACTCTGTGGTCTCGTGTTCTTCTTCTTAAGCTCATCGACTTTGAGTAATGCAATGCCTATCAGAAAAAAACAAACAAACAAACAAAAAAAAACCCCAAAATCTATAGAGTGTATAGATTTCTTCTAGATTTTTCCACTGACAGATCAAAATTTTCCACTTTTCTTTTTTTTAAGTATTTTTATTCATTTATCTATTTGAAAGCTAGAGAAGAGAGAGAAAAAGAAGGAGAGAGAGAGAGAGAGAATGGGCATGGCAGGGTGTTTTGCTACTACAAACTCCAGATACATCAGATATATGTGAAACTTTGTGCATCTAGATTTATCTGGGTACTGAGAAATCAAACCAGAATTGGCAGGCTTTTTAAGCAAGTATTTTTAACCACACAGCTATGTCTTCTGTCCAAAGATTTCACTTTTATATTGTGTTTTCTTGCTATGCATAAAAGAGTAAATCTGGAAAGAAATGCTTTACATTTTAAAAAATATCTTTCTACCTTCTTCCTTTCATTTTCCCATGTTAATGACGTCAACATCACTACAAGTGCTAGACATAAAGTCTTCTCCTTGTACCTCACAGTTTATGGGCTATAAACCATGAGAACCACTCTCCGTTGTGTCCATATGACTCATCCAGGCTTTCATCCAACACTGTACATTTAATACCCACAAAATATCAAAATCGAATACCAAGTGTATTTATTGTATTTCAGACATAATAGTACCTGAAACATGTTAGCAAATTTATCATTGATATGCTTCCTTTCATTGCTTTTTCTAGTTATTGGCAGTCAAGAATAAGTCACAATGTTTGAAGTAGTGTCCACTTTTCTCAATGCATTCTAGAGTTAAATGCAGCTTTCCTAAAAATTCAATAAAAGTCACTTAACAAGGCTAGAGGTATAGATCAGTGAGGGTGCACTTGCTTAGCATACACAAGTGAAATGGGTCTCTTAGACAGGGATGCAGCCTTATCTTACCTCTCAAGATGACTTAACTGTGTAAACAAGCTGCTAGATTCTCAATGTCACCAAAGCTTCAATGAGTCAATTGGGGTTCTTTATCTAAAGGAATTCAGGAATGAATCTCAGAAACAAAAAGGGTAAGTATTAGAAGAAGCTTTAGTATAGAGAGAAAGCACACTTATAAAAGAAAAAAAAAATAACATCTTGAGAGGAAAAAAAAAGGAAACTATATTATATAAAAACAGAGAGAAGTGCTCTTATATAGGGAATCCTACATCAGAGGGACTCAAAGGCAAGTTGTCCATTTCAAGGCAAAGATAAAAAATATAAGGATCACTGCAATAGAGAGGGGTATCAAAAAGTACATGCCCTTGAGTTTTTCTGGAGGTTTATAAGGTTTTCTCACTAAAAAACAAAAAAACAAAAAAACAAAAACAAAACAAAAAAAAAAAAAAACAACTGAGAAGATCTTTACAGTGACTGAAGTTCAGAAAGGAAAGCTGGACAGTCATCAATGCCAACAATGTGCCCATGTGCCAACTTTCCCAACAGAGCTGTGGTCATGCTCCTTTTTGGTTGACTGGACAAGACTGAAGTCAGTTCCTACCCACAAGCTTTAAAAATAAAAGACAAAAACAGGGGGAGATTTCAGATGGGCCCACTAGATAAACTAACTGGCTTTGTTGATTTTCTCAGAGCCCTGTTCTTCCTCATATCTGGTCAATTTAACTTTCTCATGCCCAGCTACATGTATTCCTTTTTTCTTCCCCCAAGGTCTTGACTTTATTGTGGCAACCCACATTAACTAGTGCATTAACAAGATGAAGACATAAAAAAGAAAACAGCTGATATTCAAGATTCATTCACTAACTCCATAATATCTTTTCCTCCTACACTGTATCACAAAGTTGGTTTGATCCCAGGCACTACACAAAAGACAAATAAGTTACTTGGAGAACATCACAAATCAAGACATGTTTAACTTCATTTAAATTTTAACATGGCTTATCAGTTAAGGTACTTGCTTGCGAAGTCTAAGGACCCAGGTTTAATTCACTAGTACCCACATAAACCAGATGTGCAAGGTGGCACATGCATTTGGAGTTTGTTTGCAGTGGTAGAGGCCTTGGCTCCATTATCTATCCACTGCTTTCTCTCTCTCTCTCTCTCTCTCTCTCTCTCTCTCTCTCTCTCTTGATATATATGTATATATCTCAAATAAATAAAAATAAACTTAAATATTTTTTAAGTCCAAAGAATTTCCAGTGTGTGCTTTATGAGATTCTGTGTACTGCTGACCTGGTATGTTACTATAAACATGGAGGTCTAAAAGGAGTTTCTTAGAACATCTTTTCAAACATTTGTGTTTGGCACAGTACTTACAGTCAAGTATGATGCCTTAAGTATCATTTTTATTTGCTTTCTTTTCAGTAAAGGTATAAAAAATGTATTGAAGGAAAATTAAACAGACTCACTACTTCAAATTTCAGAGATGCATTTTGAGTTTTTACAAGCCCTTGCTTTCTGTTGAAGCAATCTGTAATTCCTATGGCTTTTCCACATGAATAGCACTTTTGAAATTAGACAATTGTCTGCCAATACTCAACTTTAATTTTATAAAAGTTTTTTTTTTTTTTTCAGTCTCCTGTTTTGTGAGTTTTAGAATAAGGGACACAATCTTAACATATTTCTTTCCATTTCCTATCTGAATTGTACAAGTTATCACAAAACTATGAGGGGAATACAGCAATAGAGTTATACAAACGATATATTTGCAGCAAAGAGCAAAGAACAGAAACAGAAGGAGGGTCATTACAAATCCTAGAGAAGGCGCTGCTGAGCTGGGATGGGAATCTACCCGCTGTGGGAGGGAGGGCTCCGTAGGGAGAGCAACGTATGTGAAAAGTGAGTGAAGGCTTGTGCATGCTGGAGATACCAAGTGACGTGGAAGGGTCTGGGGCGAGAACTCAGGAAGAGTGAGTGAGTTTTTGCTGAGCTGAGGTGGTCCTTACCTTAATCTAGCTACTGACCTCTGGTGGGTCTGTATCTTCTTGGGGAAGAGAAGCCACTTGCCCAGAACAAGCTCCAGGAGTGATTACACAGAGCAGGTTTGTGGCTATCTCTTGTACAATACCCCACCACCGTGGGGTGTACAACAGGGACATGCAGGCACTCAAAAAGGGAGCACCTTAGTGATGCGTCCACTGCGTGCAGGTGTCATACTGAACAGTCTGGTCGACGCTCACCCAGCTATTCCTCCTCATTAGGAAGCTGGGCACCACCATCTTCCTCTTGCAGGTGGGCTGAAACAGAGGGCTTCCCATTGTTGTGAAGACTCTACAAAACCCCGAGGGAGCTGGTCACCCCAATAAAAGGGACACAGGAGTTTACCCAAGGTCCTGCGGTGGCTAGAACTGGCTCTCGGGCCTGTTTGCTTCCAGTATTGGCATTCTTAACTACCACACTATTAACTCAACCAGTGAACGCTTCTTTCAAAAGAGCTTGACTGCAAAGTGCTGACTCGTTCCAAACAGAGAGCAATTAGCCCTTCCATGTCTCAAACTTACAAATAAATAAAAATTAAAAAGGGAAGCTCACCGTGTAAAAACAAATTGCTTAATTCAACGACCTAGATGGCAGCAGTAGTTATACTACAAGCTCCTAATACTCATAAGCCTTATAATATTATAATATTAGAGCTTTATTTTTACCATTATGAAAAATCACCATCATGCTGAGTGCGTGTTTATTGAGTACCTATCTTGTTTCGGACACTAGACATCATTGTTACACGTCCACTTAAAGGCAGCCCGTGAGCATTCCTCTTACCTGGAGCCTTCATCCTTCCCAAAACAGGGAAGCAAATGTGGGTTCAGCACTCACATCTGCCTCCCAGCCATTACCATTTTTCTGATTTGAGAATGTTGCATTACTAAATATCGTCTCTCATATTTAAATGTACTCTCAAAGGAAATATGAGGAATAACTGGTAATCTGGAACGATACAAAGTTGGCCTAGTAGAGTTAACATAAAGTTATATAAAGTAGTTTATATAAAAAAAAAAACACAAACTCATGCCTTATTTTGTTAGAAGTATATTTTAGTATAAATGTTCACCAGACACTATTTTTACTCTCAATGCATGTGAAAGTATATGGAATTGAATTACAACCCATTTGAACCTTTTGGTTTACATTTGCATAATACTATGTGTATACCCCCAACATTTTGTGGGCCCAGGGCATTTTCTTCTGTTTTACATATTTAATGTGCAATATTTATTGGACAGCATAGCTTGTTTGTCTATGAAAAATTATTAATAAAATATAACTATTAACTTGATTCCTTATATAGTTTGCAACGCATCTCCATGTTTTCAGCCAGATGAATGAGAAGTATAGGTATCCCTGTGTATTCTTCTTAAGCCATCTGTCCAAAGAAAAAACATCATGGAGTTCCTCCCTGTGGCATTGGGCTCCTCTGGTTAATTTAGTTGGACTGTAGTAAATGACTTGAAGCCTGACCTAATCTTTAAATATCGGTCTGTAAAATGTTCTGTATTTTGTGTCTTCTATTTACTGGGCTTCTCTGGAGTCAATATTTTTCTACTCAATTGCAACCCCACTTTTGTATTCCCTTGTTACTTCCCTTAGCAGAGCAAACACTATATTATTTTTTTAAGCTATAATAGTTGACTGCTGCCCTGCAGCTCCTAACCAGCCCAATTCCCCTTGGTTTTCAAAAGAAAAGATTGGAAATGCACATAACTGCAACTTTCACAAATTCATTGAACCTGAAAAGCTAAGAAAACCTTGTTAAATGTTGGAGCAGCACAGTAGAAAAAATTGTAAAGTGTTTCAGAGACATAACACAAAATTAATGATCTGACAGAGTGAGAAAAAGGAATTGAGGTCAAAGAAAAGAACCTAAAACACAGTGGTAGAAGAACAATATGTTTTCCATACCTAAATTAAAATATAGTTATATCTGCTTCTAAAATGTGTCCATAGATAGTTGTGTATCAAAATTTATAGTATTCTTTTAGATTATAAATGACATTTAACAATGCAGAATGTTAGGCTAGGCTCGAGCTTTCCAAGTTCTTTATTATCATGATTTCCTAAGTAATCTTATTTTTAAAAAATAATATATATATATATTCATTTCATGGATGAGTGTGATCTCAAAAGCTGCTTGAATGAACAAAGCAGGTTAGTATTTTAATATTTCTAACTCAGATAACATCAAATAAAGGTTGAGGTGAAAACTGAGACACAAACATTTGGAATTGAATAATACCAAGGAAATCATTTATTTATATTTTCCTTTACAATTTCACCCATATTCCACATGTTATCTAGTATCTTGTTACTTCATGCTTTATCTCAATCTCATTTAAGTCTCTGTGTCTCTAGCTTTCCACATGTTGGTCTATTAAATATTAATATCCAAAAGGGAATTAGGAAAGCAATTAAAAAGAAAACAAGAGATGGATGTATAAAAGCATGTTGTTAGTTAAATATATGAATATATAGCCAACAAATGCCTGGAATATTATTGATATGATGGTCTTTTCCATATAAAATCATCTGTTCTTTTATTTGCCCATTATTTCGTCACACATATTGTTTTTTTTTTTTTTTCCTTTTCCTAAGCTGAGTCTTTACATTAACTACTAATATTGAATAACTTAAAATAATTTTCTTAATATCCCTGAGACTGCATAGTGAATTCTAGGTCATTATGATCTACTGCAAGATCCTACCTCAAAAAATCAAAATATGACCATTTTATGTTCATTAAAAATAGGAAACAATCCAAGTGATAAACCTGAGGTTGCACATTAATTAATTTTATTGGCTGCTACAATTGCTGTTGTACCTTGATAAACTATGGACTTTATTTTGAAATTTTTGCTTATCTGTTCATTCCCCTCATAACTCCATCCTCAACCGCCTCAGTAGCTTTTATTTGGCCTTATTCAGAAAGTTTTATTTGCATTGCAACTTTTATGATAGAAAAAGCAATGGTTGGATAGAATAAAACCAGCTCCTAAAAATTGTGCATGTGCATGTGCTTCTAAGAGAAACTAAAATTCTTTGAGTTAATGTGGTCAGGTTGGGTATGCAAATTAAATAAATACACACATTTCCAGTGACTAAATCGAGATATGAAGGAAGAAAAGAATCAAGGATAAAACTAATCGGATATTGCTGTTTTGGAATTATTTCAATAACTCGATGGAAACATTACAAACAAATTGTATTTCATCAGTCACAACAAGCAACATAACGACAGAGGCTGGGTTGTTTTGGGGTCTATATTATGGTGACACTATGTTTTAAGTGCATGAGATCCATCATTATGAAGAATTTTATGGAAAGATGGGAGATAATTGAAAATAATATAAATACCTAAACAACAAAATCTTCAGTGAACATTGCATCAAAGATAAAAAGTCTATGAGGTGAAGGACGGTATCTACATGTACTGTTTACACACTGGGTATGTACATATCCAATACATAAAAAATAATAAATATAATGTGTAAGAGAAAGAAAAGAATTCTAGAGACTTGTCAGTATTTAGAATTATCAGACTATTGACTAGAGTTGTTGGACTTGTAGCTGCAGTGTTTCATGTGTGCCCTATTTAAATCTTGTATTGGTTGAGTATTTCTTTGTTATGGCCAATGTCATCTTTTGCAGTGTGAGTGTGTATTCTGTGCCATTATGGTAGTTTTTTGGGGGGATTTCTTTTGGTACTATGGCTCAGTTAAAAGACCTTGGACTCTAGAAATGTTTGAACTTCATTGGGATTGATTAAACTATGGGGACTTTTAAAGTTGGATGAATGCATTACATTTTAAATCATGTATGGTTATTAGTTTATGAGGTCCAGGGGCAGAATGTGGTGGTTTGATTCAGGTGTCCCCCATAAACTTAGGTGCTCTGAGTGCTAGGGAATTATGCCTTTTGAGGTAGCATATTGTTGATGGTGGGCTTATGGGTATTATAGACAGTTTCCCTTTTCCAGTATTTGGCACACTTTCCTGTTGCTGTTGTCCACGTTATGTTAACCAATGGGTATTGTCTGCCCTCTGCTCATTCCATTGTTTCCCTGCCATCATGGAGCTTCCACTCAAGTATATAAGCCAAAATAAACCTTTTCTTCCCACCAAAAAATAAAATAAAATAAAATAAAAAAGAACTTTGAGCTAAGATCATTTTCAATAATTAAAAATACCTCTCTTTAGTCTCACAAGATCTGGTCTCTCAAATTTTGAAATGATTCATCACAATGAAAAAAAAATGGAAAGCTCTCACATGAGATTTATTAATGGTTAAAACAAACACAATTTAGTAACACGATATACCAATGAAGTAATTTGTTACAAACAGAGGTAGATTTTTTGTGTTGATCTGTTAATCAAATATCAGATAAGAAAAAAATAAAAATGTATAATATATTATATACACACACATATACATATGTGTGTATATATATATATATATATATATGTACATGAAATACTCTTATTCAGACATCTGCAATTTCTACAAGCTTTATGCCAAATGTTTATTTTGAAAATAATTGTAGCAGATAATTTCAGTGAATTTAATCTAGGTGTCCACAAGTCTTTCATTTCCAAGGGAAACCCTAACAATTTCACATGTTGTTGTTTTCCTATAATCATACAGAGTCATTTGCTAAAACCAAGCTTTATATTTGATTTATGGGCAGAGTTAGGTTATTTTAAGTACAATAGTATAGGCAAAAACTATGTGTTATAAAAAGTAATGTACATAAACCTAGCCACTTTTTGGTACTAACTATATTATTTTATTTTTCAAGATAAGGAATCGATTGTAGATGTTAATAATTGCCAATAATATTAACAGAAAGTGATAAAAATTGTCAGTTTTCATAAATTCTTCAGCACATAACAACATAAGGATATGGATAGCACATAAGTTTTCTTTTCTCAGGTATTTGAAGGTAGTGATGAGGAAAGGCATTAGTACAAACGAGAAGTATTATGTTACTTTGACCAAGTCATTTAACCCTCAGAGCCTCAATTTCATCTATTCTTTTTTTTAATATTTATTTTTTATTATTTATTTATTTATTTGAGAGCGACAGACACAGAGAGAAAGACAGATAGAGGGAAAGAGAGAGAATGGGCGCGCCAGGGCTTCCAGCCTCTGCAAACAAACTCCAGACGCGTGCGCCCCCTTGTGCATCTGGCTAACGTGGGACCTGGGGAACCGAGCCTCGAACTGGGGTCCTTAGGCTTCACAGGCAAGCGCTTAACCGCTAAGCCATCTCTCCAGCCCTCAATTTCATCTATTCTTAAAGAACTATGTCATATTCAATTTCAAGATCTACTCAAGTCTTTAATATCTGTACACTACCAAAGTCCAAACAATTAACAAGAACATGTATTTATACATTTGTTTAATTTTTCCTAATATGCTAGCATGTGAAATCATTTATTTTCTAAGAATTACCTCATGAAGAAATCAAATTAAATAAGAAACTAGTAAATATTAATATTATATTATGAAGATTTAATATTAACATCCATGTAAAAATTATAATGTCTTAGATTAATTTTGGCAAGAATACTCCAGTTGTCCTTTGGGTATAGCATCTTTACTATGTTTAAGAACATGCCAATAACATTTTCACAACTATATTTACAGTTTTAACAGAGGCAAGATTTTCTTCTGTTTTTATACTCCATTCAGTTTTATGGAATTTTATTTCTCAAAAGAAAATCAGACCCCCAGGGAACTATAATTTTCATTTGACTATTAATTTTCCTAATATCTTTGTGCTCTGCTTATTTTAGTAGCTTAATTTGATCTCATTTTTAAGTGTCTTATTTGTATAGTCATATTTTGTGAGAAAGCAAAACAATGGTAAGGCTAATAAAACCATCTGTAATTAGATTGACCTGTGAGAGATAAAAGTTTCTAAGTGATCAGAGAATCCTCAAATCTTCTTATAAGTCACTCTGCCAAGAACATCACAAAATCAGAACATATGTAATTTTCCCCTTGTAATTTCCTAAATACCTCATTGTTATTTCTTCACACAAAGTCTCAAAGCTAGGCTGGCTCGACCAAATGTAGCTGACAGTGGCTGTGAACTTCAGACCCTCTTGCCTCATCTTCTCAAGTGCCTGGACTATAAGCACCAAATACATCATAAAATAAAGTTTTCAAAATTATAAGAATGTGATAAAAAGTACAAGATTTTGTCTATCTGGACTCATCTCTGTCTTGCTCCCAAGCATATGTAAATAAACGAGGGACCTGTTCTTGGTCTTATAATTATTACAAAGAGGCCAGAGAGATGGCTCAGTGAATAAAGCACTTTCCACTTGGTCTAGAGTACTCAAGTTCAATCTTCAATGTATCCCACACAACATCAGAGGCTCTGGAAACCTGTTGTAATCCCACTTACTGAGGTGATAGAGAATTTGCAAATGGAAATGGGAGAACGTTCATCAAACACATGGCCAGTGTAGAGAACAAGAGTGAGCATCCAGACAGAGAGAAACTCTGCCTCACATGAGGTTCAAAGAATCAGACTGACCTGAAAGTGGTCCGAAGACCTCCACACGCATACCATGACACACATATGTGCCATGTGACACAAACACTCACACAGCAATACGCATTCATGCATGCGAAAATTCTATCATACTGCATTTTAACACTTTGCAGAATGTTAATTAATTTACACTGAACCTCCACTTTATAAATCTCTATTGTTTGTCTATCCAAAAATCAATAAAAATTTACAATAAAATATTATTAAAGTAAGTCTGTGTTCTCTGTTTGAACAATAAATTGTTAAATTTTGAAGGTAATAATGGATTATACATATTGAAAAACACAACATGAAAGCATTTTTACATCTTTCTGTTTTTCAAAGGCTTTAAACATACTTCATACAGAAGTGTGGCTAATTAATGAGTCCAACTTAGAATATTTTAGCTTGACTTCCTAGAGCATTTTTCACTATAATATCTTTAGGGCTCTTTATGCATCATATCACACAATTTCTTGTAAAATGAAGGTAAACCCATTCTTTTTGTTTTTTAAAATATATTTTACAATAGATTATATCCTATTGCTTCTCTTTGATTTTAAGTTTTAAATTTTATTTGTGAATTATTTGAAAAAAGAATGATACCAGGCTGGAGAAATGGCTTAGTGGTTAAGTGCTTGCCTATGAAGCCTAAGGACCCTGGTTTGAGGCTTGATTCCCCAGGACCCACGCTAGCCCGATGCACAAGGGGGCACAAGCATCTGGAGTTCATTTGCAGTGACTGGAGGTCCTGACACGACCATTCTCTCTGCCTCTTTCTCTGTCTGTCACTCTCAAATAAATTAATAAAGTAAACAAAAAATTAAAAAAAAAAACAATGAAGCTTAGTACAGGAAGTTCCAATGGTCGCCTCACTCAGGTTCAATTCGGTTATGATTTTTCTTGTATTACAATAGTACATTTATGAAAGCTAAGAAGTTAATGTTGGCATATTACTGCCCAGTGCTATCCAAACTGCCTAGTTTTCCATGAATGACATATCTTTATGTTCCAAGTCCAAGTACTATATTGTATTTATCATTATGTGTCTACAATATAATTGCCCTAATACCTGTGAAGTTTTTTCAATCATTAGTTTTCATGATCTTAAAAGTTACTAGTTGCATATTTCTCCTCATTATGTTTATTTGGAAGTTTGCCTGACAGTTAGACTTTGATATTATTAACCTTACTTTAAAAGTACATATCCATTCCCAGGAGACATGTCGGGTATTATAGAATGATGGTATGCTCACCTTGAGGCACATCTCACCAACCAGGATGCAATGTCTTGACCCTCCGTTTATATTTGCTTCAGCTTACATTATTCTTTCCACTCCAAACACTTTTAAAATATGTTATGTAGTTGAGCTGGGTGTGGTGGTGCAAGCCTTTAATCCCAGCACTCGGGAGGCAGAAGTGGGAGAATTACCATGAGTTCAAGGCCACCCTGCAATTTCATAGTGAATTCCAGGTCAGCCTGAGCTAGACTGAAACCCTACCTCAGAAAAAAAGCAGTTATATATTTGAGTGCGAGAGAGAGGGACAGAGGGAGAGAAAGAGAGATGAAGAATAAGTGTGCCATAGCCTCTATCCACTGCAAATGAATTACAGGCAGATGTGTCACCTTGTTTATGTGGCCTTATATAGGTACTGGGGAATTGAACCTGGGTTCTTATGATTTACAAGCAAATGCCTTAACAGATGAGTCATCTCTCCAGCCCCTGAACACTTTTAATAGTCAGCATAATATTCAAGTACTTTACTTTATAGGTTTTACTTTGTACATTATTGGAATATATAATCATTATAAAAGCTTAATTTTATGTGCATACTATAAGTCATCTCCTTTGCTAAAAAATTCTTTCTCAAATCTTTGTTATTATATTCTTTTCTTTTTCTCTCTGTATTTATTCTTGTATTGTTTATCAATTAATCTAAAAATAATTTGAAGATAGTATCTGTCAATTTGTCTCCCTATTTATAGCACCATAACAGTGAGTAAATCCATATTTTTACCAAGGGCAGAGTCAATTTCAAGAATGAAGCCAGGGGCTGTAGAAATGGCTTACTGGTTAAGACACTTGTCTACAAAGATGAAGAACCTAGGTTCAATTCCACAGAACCTATGAAAGCAAGATGCATATAGTGGCCTTTGACCTGGAGTTCATTTGCAGTGGCTAGAGGTCCTAGTATGCCCACTTCCCCCCTCTCTCTCCCAAATAAATACTTAAATATGAAAAAATAATGGGGGTTGGAGAGATGGCTTAATGGTTAAGGTGCTTGACTTCAAAGCCTAAGGAACCAGGTTTGATTCCTTAGAACCCAAGTAAGCCAGATGCATAACGTGCACATGTGTCTGGAGTTCATTTGCTGTGGCTAGAAGTCCTGACATGCCCATTTCCTCTCTCTCTGCCTCTCTCTCCTTTCATCTCTCAAATAAATAAATAAATATTTTAAAATAGATATATTTTTAAATGAATGAATACGTAGGACTCTGGAGGGATGTTTCAGCTGTTAAAGATGGTTGCATGCAAAGTTTAACAGCCTGGCTTTAATCCTGAGTTACCTGTATAAAGCCAGATTATAAAGTAGTGCCTACATCTGGAATTCATTGTCAGTGGCAAGATGATCTGGTGTGCCCATTCTTTAACCCCACTCTGAATATTATATATATATATATATATATGTGTGTGTGTGTGTGTGTGTGTGTGTGTATGTATATATACATACATATAAGCCAGATGTACCAGGTGGCACATGCATCTGGAGTTTGTTTGCAGTAGCAGGAGGCTCTGGTGCACTCTCTGGCTCATTGTCTCTCTCTCTCTCTCTCTCTCTCTCTCTCTCTCTCTCTCTCTCTTTCTCTCTCCCTTTTTCTTTGTCAAATAAATAAATAAAAATAAAATAAAATAAGTAGGAATACACAGATTTTTAGCAAGTAAATCAAAGTGGGATGTGTCACATGTTGCTAAGAATTGGAAAATAATGGTGGGTGAAATGATAATTAAAATAATACATAACTTATTAAAAGACTGAATTTAGGGGCTAATACAGTAAACTGAATGAAGAATTCTAAGGAATAAAAGTAGCACTTGCAGTTACTCTTAAATGATGGCAGGTTTGTTACTTGGTGCCCATGAATAGGACACTGCAGCTGTTCTGGAGCTAGGAGGAATGGTCAGAGTCACTGTACCAGTTGATCCAATTGCAGTTGAGGTGTTAGCATGGGCTTTCTAAAGAATTTATTTTAAGTGGCATGAGGTTGTGAACACTCTACAGTCATTATTCAAATTATAAGTAGAATAATTTCTATAATAAAGCTTGAAAAACTGAATTGATTGAAGAAGCTATGGCAATATTATATTATTCAGTAAGAAATGTGGATGAATTGTACAAGTGAGTTGGTGCTAAAAATGACAAGAGTCATTATTCTGGATAGATTGTGAAGCTACTATCCGACTGAATATATTAGTAAAATAATGGTAGAGATAAATAAAATGTGTTTCCTAAATATTGAGACCAAATGCATGCGATTAATTCCATTTCTATTTATGATTAATTGGGAAGATTGACAGAGAGGAAAAGGGAATAAGAGAGAGACTTTTAAAGAATGACATACATTAGGATTTGATTTCAGATATCTTCATTTTGTAATAGTAACAAGCATTGATTAAAAGTTTTATTTATGTCATTGGTTAAAAATTGAAGTTTAAGAGGCTCTTCTTTGAATATAAACTCAACAGTCATTGGAATCTAAAGAAAATTTGAAGCATGCATTCTCAATAGGGGTCTTATCTCCCTCAAGGAGGTGAGAATTGATATTTGAAATGGGGAAAAATTCTCTCTTATTGTGGTGGTCTGTGGAACTCTATAGTTGGCAAACCTGCAATTTTTCTCATTAGGAGGAAGGCAAAATCAATTTTTACTTTTCCCCTAAGGGGAATAATTTGTAAAATGGACTTTAGTACCCTGAGTTAAATTTACAAGACTCAATGTGTGATGGATCAACTTAAATATGAGTTCAGATAGAGAACAGAAGACCTTTAAAAATGATCCCTGGGGTCACATCAAATGACAGAAGCTGGATAAGTAAAAAAAAAAAAAAAAAAAGAACAATAAAAGGAAATGGGAAGAGATTAGCCAAAGGAGGTATGGAGATGAAGACATGTCTACAAACAGATGAAAAACGCACAGTAAATGAACAATTGTCATTTTTTATAAGTTGTCAGATATTCCTGTATTGCTGTGTGGTTTCAGACTAATGACAAAAATGAAGCATAGAAGACAAATTTGAATAGACAGTAGCTAAAATTTGGATAAATGTCCTGCTGGAAGTAAGTAACAATAGGTTGCAGTAAATGAAAGGAGCTGGCATTAGCTACAGGCACAACCCCAGTGGCCTTAATGGGAGGAGAGATGACAACACAGCTGGTAAAGAAGATATGTTGTCACGTGGCAAGGAGAAAACGTAGGCCACATTTCTCATTGCTTGCGTGTTTGCCACGACATAAAATCAAAGTCATCATGTTGCAGTTAAGAGGAGTGTGTTGACATTTCAAAGAAAAAGAAAAAAAAATCATGAAATAGTCTCCAAAGAGAATAGGAAATGAGACTAGGGGTGCATGACATAACGCTAGATAGGTTGGGGACCCGTGGCTACGTGGAGAGAGTTAATCCAATCACAGCTCCAGTACCAGCACTCAGGAGCTAGAGATACGCGTAGCATGAGTTTGAGCTCAGCCTGGATGAAACAGCAAGATCTTGTCTCACCCACAAAACTAAAGGAAAAAACAATACTAAAAGTAACTTTATAAAAATAAAATCCACTACATTTATTTGGTTTTATGTTTTTGTTTTTTTATCCCCATAGCCATATACCTTGTA
This sequence comes from Jaculus jaculus, assembly GCF_020740685.1. Lineage (NCBI taxonomy): Eukaryota > Metazoa > Chordata > Mammalia > Rodentia > Dipodidae > Jaculus > Jaculus jaculus. Next base: position 29,114,880 of record NC_059104.1, read on the forward strand.
TGCAAGCTTAAAATACATGGAATATCCTATTATTATTTGTCAAAGGATGAGGAAAGTGGGTTGTACTATTATCTATGAAACTGATTATGATGATGGACGCTGGAATCTCAGTGGTGTAAAGAGATCGAATACAAAAGAGAACAGGGTTGAGCAAAGCCAAAGTGATCAGTGAGCATTGGTGCTAGAGAACCTGAGCAATTACTGCATGTTAACTACGGTATTCATGTGGCAAAGCAAAAGGTGAAGATAGAAGTTCGGATATTTGAAAGTTCAGTTATGGTACAGGCATTAACTATGAGCAATGTCAATTTCCGAGACTTCACCATGTAGAACAGGGACTGAGGTTTGGTAGAGGAAACCTTCACAGTACGATCACCATTTTCAAATATAAGAAGGAAATATCTACAGATGTTGAAACATTATAAACTTGGTTATCAAAATGACTGGAAATATCCCAAGAATAATATGGTTAGGAGCACAATTTTTAACAATTATAAAACAGGGAGGAATGATTTAGAAGTTTAATATCAGTGAACATAATCAAATAATATGATACCATGACCCTTAACACTGGAGATATTTAGGGAAAAGTTCTGGAAAAAGTTATGTGGTCCATTCCATGTTTACCTAAATGTCTGACATTATCTAGCTAAATTCCTGAAATTTTGTTTTAGGTTCTGCACAATATATTTGCTTAATTAATGAAAATATAAATTTATGAATAAATCTATAAAATCAAAATACTTGAAAGCACTTCTTAAAATAATTTCTTATAAAATTTCAACATTGCTATTTAACATGCCCTGTATTTTGTGTTGGTTTTAGTAAAAATGGCTTTGCAATTTCTACTAGCTAATATCACCTCACTACAGTCCAATTAACAGCATAATTGAGTCCTATACCACTATCTCTACTTCAGTGGGCTTCAGCCTCAGGAGTAAGTCATTGTTGTTGACGCTTTCTTTCTATTTCTTTTTTTTTTTTTGCAATTTTATTTATTTATTTTTATTTTTATTAATTAGTTTTGTATTCAGCAAATACAGTTAGTTTGGTACCATTATTAGGCTCATCCATGACCTACCCCCTCCCCATTGGCCCTTCCTTGTTGAGGTATATGGGTTGTGCATTGTAGAGTTAGCCGACTGTTATGGGTAAGATAAATGACTCTGCCCATCATGACCCAACATGTGGCTCTGACATTCTTTCTACCCTCTCTTCCACAAAATTTCCCTGAGCCATGTTGGGATGCTTTCTAATTGCTCTGAAACTACAATGAGTTACATATAAGCTTTTACTCACAAGTATAAGAGGTATGGTTTCTAATATCTTTAGCAAGTTGTCCACGTCTAACCAAAGAATCTGCAATGGACAGGTAAAACTTCAGTGTGTTTCAAAATATTATGAAATTACTTCTCTTTATCTACTGGCATCTCCTTTCAAAAAAACATTGACAAATGAACTAAATTATTTTGTGCAAACTTATTTTCTGCATCTCTCCAAATTCAGAAGTTTAGCTTGCACTCTCATTAAGGTTTTTCTGCATCCAGGCAGCTTTCCTCGGTAGTCTCCGTCACAAGTCAGTTCAAATCCTACTCACAATAATTTGCAAATTTCTCTGGGAGTGTTTGTGTGAGACACTGAAGATATGTTTGATGTGTTTCAGCAAAAGCACAAATAAATTTTCAATCTTTTAACAAACCAAACATCAAAAGTAAATGGGAATTTGTATAAATGGTATCAAAAGTTAATCTAGGTGTCATAATTAATAGTGTCCTGTGATAAGAAAGATATATACTATATTCATCACCACTAAGGTAGTAGAAGATGGTTTCTCTCACACAGCATGATCAAATGATGAAATGAAAGAATAAAGGAAAGTTCTCATCTGGTTTGGGGATGAAAAAATTGGAAACCATGCTAGTGTGCATTAGAGGGACAAAACTTCCTTTTCTGTGTAGGAAAGACATTCGTTGGAATTATACTACTGTTCTCTAATTATCTGCTCACTAATTTCTATCCAGACAAAGTTAGAAAAAAAAGTTAACTGAACATAATCACTGGAGCCCTTTTTCCTACTTCATGATATCTGATTCCCCGATGGCAGCATACCTTCTGCTCTTTTTTAAAATGTGTAAGTGTTATGATGTTTAAAAGTCTAAAGTTCTCTTATAAAAGTGTGGCAATTTTTGGACACTGTTGCTACATTTTGGTAGTTATATTGTGTACCTTGTCTTTTCCTTTTCCTTTTTATCTTTTGTATTGCTTATACATATTTATTTTGGGCTTATAGTTCCCTTGTTTGTTCTGATGAGTCTATGCTCCTTGAAAGTCACTACAGTGTGTTGATGAAGGACAGAGTTTCATTGCATAAAAACTGTAATTGAGTCAGTTACTGTGTTTTATTTAGCTTCTATAACTTTATAGTGACTCTATTAAATTCAAATGCACTATAATACAATTTGATTGTCATCATGTTGTCTCAAAGATTTACTGACTCCTCCATAACTCTTTACAACATGTGGAAGGGGATGATAAAAAAGACAGTCTAACATTTTCTCTATGCTATGTATGCAGATAAACTTTTTACATTTCTAAGGAGTTGAACCAAGTGAATTATGTTACTGCTACAATTCCAAATACCATGGAAGAATATTTAAGAGTTAATGCATAAAATATTTAGTATCAGAAGTGTTTTCTTCACGAATGAAACTATTATTCATATTTGTATCATACTGGAAAATTTCCCAGTCTGCTCATTTCCATGGCACATGCACTACATTTCCTACTATACTAAGTAATAGGAAGTATTGCATCCCAATGGTGTATATGTGGCTTACAGAATGAGTTAATGAGCTTCAACAGGACCATTGTTTTTCCTCACTGGTCATTTCCATCCCACATGTTAAAAAAGAAAAAAAGAAATTAACCTCCGTGGGACTAGAAGAAGTGGAAGAATTTCTTTTTCTTTGTTAAAACTAATACTGATGCAAAAGAACTCCATAAATGTACTGTAACAAGATTTTGCATCATAACTTCATAATAATTCTTCATTTCAGCCCTGGTTTCTTGGTCCTTTTGATCATTAAGCAAAATTAGAATTTTCTTATTTTGAACCATTCAAGTCAGTTTTACCATTCTTTCTGTTACTAAAGATTAAATTAAAAAATACAGGGACCTTATATTATGTTTGTAAGAACAAGCTTTAGAACACCTTTTCAATTTGTATTAATATTAAAAATGACTCTACTTTCATTATTGCAAAGCGAATAAGTCTTGGAATATACATTTATAGTATTAGTTGAATTTCAGTATTCTTGAATACAATTTAGCAATTAAATCGTTCTAATATTTTTTTTTTCTGAAGGTAAAAGTTTTGATATCTACTGAAAATAATTAGTGCCATCTGGTAATTAGGCCAAGCTATGTGCTCTGATCGATCACCAGCCTGGCAGGGATGGTGTTTGCAAGAGACACATCAAGTTAATGAACAGCTCAGATACACCAGCTTGATTCTTAGTGCTTCAGCTCTGTGTGTCTGATGGCTGTTTGAAATACTTCAAAGACTAAGAGAATTAATATTTTAAAATAAATTCTTAAGTAAATATCTTTTTAGTAGGAGGATATCATATTTTAATGGAAATATTTACTTTGAAAGCAAATCATTATAAGTACCTGAAAGCAAATGCAATTGTACTCTTTTTTTTTGAGATAAATTTGGATGAAGCAAGGCCTTGAATGCTTCCTTTAAGTTTCTTTTCTGAACAATTTTTTAAATATATTTTTTATTAGTTTTCTATTCAGCAAATACAGGCAGTTTGGTACCATTATTAGGCTCATCCCTGACCTACCCTTCCCCATTGGCTCCTCTTTGTTGAGGTATATGGATCATGCATTGTTATTGGTACGATAAATGTCTCTGCATATCCTGACCCAATACGTGGCTCTGATATTCTTTCTGTCCCCTCTTCTGCAAAATTTCTCTGAGCCATGTTGGGTTCATTCTTAGTCTGCTTCAGTGATGAGGTGTTGGGGGCCTCTGGGGCTCTGGCTCTCTGATTTGGTAGGAGTTGATTTTTCTTTGTGTTGGTCTCTTTCCCCCTGGTGCTGGTATCCTGTTCATCAGGAAAACAGCACCCTTGCTTGTTTTGCTAATTTCCCTTAGCTTCAGCTGGGGCCCTTTTGAAGTATGATGGGATGGCTCTTTCCTTAGAATCTGGATCTAAACAGGGATGATCCTCAAGATTATAAATGAATTATTAGGCAAAGACTTTGCTGGCTATACCTACAAAGAAATAAAAATATTCCAAGGAAATAAAACAGGTATGATATTAAGATATCTGTACTTCCTTCCATATGCCATACAGCTAATCCACAATATTCAAGATATAGAAGCAAACTATATGATCACCATTAAGAACTAAATAAATTTGGGCTGGAGAGATGGCTGAGCATTAAGCACTTGCCTGTGAAAAATTAACATTGTGATGATGGCAATCCTACCAAAGGCAATATACAGATTTAATGCAAATCCAATTAAAATCCCTACAGTGTTCTTTACAGTAATAGAAAAAAATGATCTCAACTTTCATATGAAAAGGCAGAAGGCCTCACATAATCAAACATCTCCTCAGCAAAAGAAATACTTCTAGAGGCATAACCATACCTGATGTGAAACTATATTACAAAGTCATAGTAATAAAAATAGCATGGTACTGGCATAAAAACAGGTGCATAGAACAATGGAATAGACTTGAGGACCCAGAATTTGTGTCAAGCAACTATAGCTTCTTGATATTTGACACAGGCATGAACAATATAGGCTGGAAAAAAAGACAGCATCTTCGACAAATGTTGCTGGACAAACTGTATAACCATATGCAGGAAACTGAAACTCGATCCACACATTTCGCCATGTACTACAATCAAGTCCAAATGGATCAAAGACCTCAATATAAGACTAGAAACTTGAGTACTACTGGAAGAAAATTTAGGAAGTACTTTCCATGATATAGGAATGGAAAAAGACTTCCTTAACAAAACCCCAGTAGCTCACAATCTTAAACAGTCACTCAACCAATGGGATCACATGAAGCTAAAGAGTTTTTTTTACAGACAAGCATACAATAAACAAAGCCAATAGATTACCCACAGAACAGGAGAAAATATGTGTGGGTTATTCTATTGATCAAGGCCTAATCTCTAGAATCTATAAAGAACTCAAAAATCTAAACAGTAAGAAGTCAAACACCCCACTCACAAAATTGGGCATACAGCTGACAAGGCAGTTCACTGAGGAAGAAATACAAATGGCAAATACACACTTAAGAAAATGTTCATTATCCCTAATCATCAGGGAAATGCAAATTAAAACAACTATGAGGTTCCATCTTACATCACTAAGGATAGCAGGCATCAAAAAATCAAATGAAAATAAATGCTGGTGAGGATGTGGCAAAGTAGGAACACTCATCCACTGTTGGTGGGAATGTAAGATGGTACAACCACATTGGAAAGCAATATGGAGACTCTTGAAAAAGCTGACTATAGAGATACCAACAAACCCAGGTATTCCCTTACTGGGCATCTACCCTAAAACCTTCAAACCACAGGCCAGAGAGATTTGCTCAGCCATTTTTATAGCGGCTCAATTTGTAATAGCTAAGAGCTGGAATAAACCCAGATGTCCATCAGTAGAAGAATGGATAACTAAGATGTGGTATATCTACACAATGGAATTCTATACAGCAGTAAGAAAAAAATAACACAATAAAATTTGAGGAAAAATAGTTGAACCTGGAACAGATCATTCTCAGTGAACATACCAAATCACAGAAAAAAAAAAAAAAAGACACATAATCTCACTCATCTACAGCACCTAACCTGAATTTACCCAAGATGCCTTACATACCCAGCAAGCATCTTGTGGACTAGACACTAAGATGGGTGGAGAGGGAGGGGAGGGCAACAGAGAGGTTGAAAACACAATTCTAGACCCAAACAGCAACAGTACCATAAAATTCTACTTCCTAAAAGGCAGACCAAACAGTTGAACCTTCACCAGGCCCTTAGAGAGAACACCTGAACCACAAGACACTGGAAAGAGTATGAAGAAGAATAAACTTAATCTTCTACAGTTTCCCACCTTCTATCTCTCTCTCTCTGTCTCTCTATTCTCTCTAGCTTTGTGTATGAGTTATTTTGTTCCTCCTTTTCCTAGTGGGCACTGACCTGTAACTCCCAGTATCAGCATGTGGCTATCATCCACAGTGAACTTTTGATCAGAGACCTAAAAGGTTTCCTAAAAGAAAGACAGATTTCTGTCAGAGTACTTGATGACCCACCAAAGGTTAGTGGTAAGAGCTTACTTCTGAAGACACCTTATGTGGTTGACATGTAAAATAGAATGGCATAGCTGGAAGTGGAAGAGAGTCAGTCCCCAGACAGTCAGTGCATCTAGTGCCAGAAGGTGCTACGGGGTGACTGGGGGAAAATGACCAATATCTCTACAAGCAACTCATGGTCTAACCTACGTAGCAAAAACTAATCTGTTGTGATGCCCACACAAGTGCAATAGTGGCACACAGCCATGGTGGGGAACCAACTGCTGTTGACTTGGCTAACTGATCCCCTCAGTGGTACAGGACCCATAGCTGGAGCTGGGAAACAAGTCAGAACCATATCCAAACATAAGCCCACTCTCCAATATCAAGCTACCATCAATCATGGGCTATAAGAGGGCCTACACCTATTAAACTCTCTATAAAAAAAAGTAAAGTTTATCTCATTTGTCCTGGTGCTAACTTACTCTCCATTGGAGAATCTGCTTCTCTTTTTCAGATAGATGTAGAACCTAAGGAGAGAGATACCCCATCATACCTCAAAAGGGCCCTGGCTGAAACTAAGAAAAAATGGTGAAACAAGCAAGGGTGCATTTTATGTAAGATCAATAAAAATGCATTATTCTTCACAGAGATTGAAAAAAAATGATCTCAAAATTCATACGGAATGGCAGAAGGCTGCCATAGATATCCAAACTATCGTCAGGAAAAAAGAAATGGTGATATCACCATATTCAATTGAAATGGAAATAAATGGCAACAAGGCTGTGGAGAAATAGCAACACTCATTCAGTGTTGGTGGGAATGCAAACTGGTGCAGCCACTATGGAAATCAATATGGAGACTCCTGAAAAGGATGAATATAGAGTTACCAACACACCCAGTTATTCCCTTACTGAGTATTTGCCCTAAAAGCTCCACATCTCAGTTCAGAGACATTTGCTCCATCATGTTTATAGCTGCTCTATTCATAATAGCTAAGAACTTGAATCAACCCAGGTGCCCATCACTGAATGGATAACCAAGATGTGGTATATCTCTACACAGTGGAATTCTACTCAGTACTAAGAAAAAAATGGCAGAATGAATTTTGGAGAAAAATGGTTGAACTTCTATCTTATCATTCTAAGTGAACACACACAATTATAGAAAGACAACCATTACATGGTCTCACTCATCTGTGGTTCCTCACCTGGATCAGCCTGAGTTGCTGACACACCTGAATGGCATCTCCAGGCTTGGACAATAGGGAGGGTAGGGTTTCGGGGAAGGGGAAGGGCTTGGAGCAACACAAAACTGAACACAAATTGAACTGGTACCATAGAATCCTATATGCTATATCCTGGATGTTGAACTAAAATGTGAAACCCTCAAGAGGACATTAGGAGAAACACATGAAATGAAGGGCCCTGGAGAGAGTGAGGTGAAGCCTAACCTTAAATTCTTCCTGTTTATTTTTCTTCTCTTTTTCTTTTTTTGTTTTCCCCAGTTGTGGCCTGTAATTCCCTATACCAGAATGTGGTTTACATTCACAATGAGCTGTTGATAAGAGAGAGACCTTCTAGAGCTCCCAAAGCAGACAAGACAGACTTCTGTCAGAGCACTTGGTTAGCCACTAGTGGTCACTGGTAAGACTCTACTGCTGAAGACACATAAGTTGTCAGCATGGACCATGGAGAAATGTGGTTGGAATCCCGAAGAGCCAGTCCCCAGACAATTAGCCCATCTAGTTCTGGAAGGTGCTACATAAGCTACAAGGGGAAAGTGGCCAACATCCTTCTGAGCAGCTCAACATCTAAGTGACTCAGAAGCAAACAACCTGATGTGATGTTCACACAAGTACAATAGTGGCGCACAGCCATGGTGGGTAACTAACTGCTCTTGGACTGGCTAACAGATCCACTCAGTAGGGAGCAAACCATATCTGGAACTGGGAAACATGTCAGAATCATATTCAGATAATGATTCTGCTTTCCATTGCCAAACTCCCACTAATCTGGGGCTACAAGAGGTTGTATAGCCTTTAAATTTTAAATTAATGATGGTTATCCCATTAAACCAGTGCTAACTTTACTCTTCACTGGAGAATCTGCTTCTCCTTTTCAGGTGGGAGCTGAACCCAAAGAAATAAAAGACCCAGCACACTTCACCCCGTTCCCAGCTGAAACCACAAAGGAATTGGAGAAATGAGCAGGAGGGCTGCTTTCTTAGTGAACCTGATATCAACACAAGGGAGAAGGAGATAGACACTGAGGACACACAACGACACCTACCAAACTGGAGATACAGAGGCTTCTACGAAACCAGCACTGAAGTAGACTTAAAATGCACCCAATATGGCTTAGGGAATTTTGCAGAAAAGGGGCCAGGAAGATTATTAAAGCTACAAGTTGGGACATTTTGCACAGAGACATTGCCTCTCCCCCATAACTCACTGCTGCCCCAATAATATGTGACCCATAATTCCTATAGGTTTTACCTGCATCCTCAATGAGGAAGACTTCTTCAGAAAAGGGGTAAGGAGGAGGGGAAGGATGGTACCAACATGTGATGTTTACATACAAAATATGTACATATCTAATAAAAATAATTTAAAAAGAAATAAAGTATTTGCCTTATTCTTTTAAAGTAGATACTTGGCAAGTTGGGTATTCTAAATATATAGTAGTTTTATATCAACCATAATGCAATTAAGTGTTAATGAAAAATAAAACGTTACTATGAGGTAGTTATTATTAGTATGGTTTGTTTTTACTGAGAAAATTGAAAGACAGCTTGATAAAGCAAATCTTCCAAAGGTTATAAGTCTGGAAAGTCAGGATTGTTCCCATGTACCTTAACTTATAAATGATATTTCATAATCTTAGGCTGGCTCAACTCTTATTAGGGGTACTTTTAGAAGGACATAATCCAAAGTTATCAATTAAGAACCTAAAAGACATTATTCCCTCATACTGCTGTGGCCAATTTATGTCATTTCCACCACAAAATTCATATGCCTCTAGGAACTATATGAATGTCACAGACAGACATACTCCTGCTCTAAAATCTGTGCTGTTTAATGCATTCATTACTATCTCCATTCATGATGTCATTAGGACAAGTGAGACAAGAAGTTTATAATTTTGCTTAACCTTGATTTGTATGTACTTAAATTTAAAGATCCTTGTGTTGCCAGTAGCTAGGAAGTTGGAAAGAAATGCTTTAAACTCAGTCAGACTAAAAATGGACAATTGCCTTAACACTGTCTAAACTAATTTGCCTTGGAATTCATAGTCTTAAATCTAAAAACAAATGTAATCTCTTATTCGAGAAATCATGCCTTGATTGCAGCTCTGACCTTACCCCAATTCCCTTTTAGGCAATCCTGAAGTTGTTAGTGTTATGTTTAAAGAAATGAAGATTAATAACTACAATTAGAGATAATAGACAGGGCTGGGTCAAGTAGAGCTGTGCAGAAATGTGAGACTAAGTGAATGTGTCAGGTTTTTCTACAAGATGGTTCCCAGGACACTCTGTCCAGGCCCTTCCCCTAATCCTTCACTGATGAATGTGTCCGTTACCCTCTTCAACGTCCATGAATGCTGCCCTGAACCAGGTTCAATACAATTCCATCTTAGGAAAATAAACATTCTTGACTGGAAAAAAACATATGTCTTTTGTTCATTTTTTTTTATTTATTTATTTGAGAGTGACAGACACAGGGAGAAAGACAGATAGAGGGAGAGAGACAGAATGGGCGCGCCAGGGCTTCCAGCCACTGCAAACGAACTCCAGATGCATGCGCCCCCTTGTGCATCTGGCTAACGTGGGACCTGGGGAACCAAGCCTCGAACTGGGGTCCTTAGGCTTCACAGGCAAGCGCTTAACCGCTAAGCCATCTCTCCAGCCCACATATGTCTTTTGAAGGGTGCTACTACCGTCAGTTACTGCTAAAGAAAGGGAAATTAGCTGAAAATAAGAAAATAATTTGTTTTATCCAACTTTTTTTCTGGTTTTGTTTTCATATAGAAAGAAACAACTTTATTAATTTGTTTCTCATTATTATTACTATTATTTATGAAAAATATGGAACACTTCATGAATTTGCATGTTATCCTTGCGCAAGGGCCAAGCTATTCTACTGTGTATCATTCCAATTTTAGCACTCTCATTATTAATTTTGGCCACATGAATGTGAAGAAACTGTCTTCTATGTTGCATAAGGAAATTAGCCACTAGGTGCAACAGAGCTCAAGGCAGAATAGCGCTTCACAAGTGGAGATACATATGGACACATATTACATACAAGAAATTACAATAATAGATAATTGCAGCAAGTGTTAGAGAAGAATATATGTGAAGGAGGTATTATTATATTTACTATCTTAGTCACTTCACCTCATCCAATGAGGGCATAAAGTCACAAACCACTCCAGTCCAGTTTAAGGAACCTGCTTATCAGAGAATGGATTGGAATTATTGTGAAGAAATGTCTACTAGAAAGGTTCAAAGAAGAGAATGTGTTACAGTCAAGTAGAGTGGGTTGTTTAAGCAACTATGTGCTTAAAATGGTTGTACTGTTGAGATTTTTCAATATAACATCTGTACATAAGACAGTTAGTAGCATCCATTCTCTTGCTATTTGATTTATGGCTTTTAAATGCAGACCAAGAGTGGTATCTTCAAATGTACTTGTTTTCTACTCTGTACAACACAGAATTTTTAGCATAAGTAAAATGGTCCAGCATAGGTGGAAATGAAAGAACAATGGAAATCAATGGGAAACCTGTCCAGGACTCAGATTTACAAGAACAGGAAAACACTGACCAAGAGGGAAACAGAATATGTTCTTGACACCTGGGTTTGGGATATTTGTCTCTCTTTGGCTTTTTCCAATAAATGTGTGCAAATGAAAAGGTCTTTAACCACTGAGCAATTTCCCCGGCCCATGTCAGTCAGCCTTTAACCTGACTTTCTGCAGGGAGATTCTTATACTGAAAAGGGTCCAGAAAATTTATTTATTTTATTGACAATTTTGTACATGTATATGATATATTTTGACCATATGACCCTACCATTACCTTTTCTTATATTCCTCCCTGTTCCTTCTTCTATTTAACTTCTTATTATTGCTTCTTCCCAGCTAAAAGCTATTCTGTTTTGATAGTGTGTGTGTGTGTGTGTGTGTGTGTGTGTGTGTGTGTGTGTGTATGTGTGTGTGTGTGTGTGTTCCACTGATTTGAGGAGATTAGGGGATTAGTGGTGAAAAGTGGCACTCTCAAAATGGATTAATGCTCTCTAGAACAAATTCATGAAAGGATTTCTTTCCCTACAATGTGAGGATAGAGAGACAAGGTTGTCTGGAAAGAAGGAAGCAATGCCTCCACTGGACTGAAGGTACCAGGCTGCCCAGAGTACAAGTGTCCCAAGTACACTTTGGTTTTGTAAGTCATTCAGCCTATGGTAATGTGTTATAGCAATAAGAACTGGAGTAAATAGAAAACTGCAGATTTTGAAGTTGTCTGAAGATATGGGGATTAGTATAGTTTTTCAACAGCTTTAAATTAGAAATTATATATATGTGTTTGTGTATGTGTGTAAGTTCAATTTAAAGAAACACAACTATAATGGCCTCTAAGTAACTGGAAAGGGCTATGCACATTAGTATATGAATTGTTCATAAGGAATTATTTTCTCTAAAAGAATACCAGAGTTTTCAGGATGCTAACACATTTTAACAATAATTTATACACTACTTCCTTCGTGGATTATCCTTCAGAGTTGTCAAGGCACATTACTTGGGAGAAGAATTAAAGAGAGATGAATATTCACTCATAATGCAAAAGTTTGAGTAATTAGAAAGTAAAGTAATTGCTTTTGATGATGTTGTGATTTGTATTAGGTATTTCTCCAAAGGTAGCAGCCCGAACAGTCATGAAACCCCTTCAAATTTGCACATTAGTAACAAGAAGCCAGGCCTTTGCCTCCATTGAGCAGTTTTTATCATTGTGTGGAGAAAAGGTAAGGCAACTCATATATGAAACAAGAGTTTATTTTATTGCTTCCAAAGGGTTTAAAAATTTTTGAACCTAAAATTAACTTCCTTTGACTTGTAAAATGGAGAGCTTTGCTCAGCTAGGAGGCCGTTATGAAACATTAAACACTGTCAATTCTTACTGTGATGCCACATTAATGCTGCATAGCATCAATATTTTATATTAAGAATGTTAATTATCCCCAAGTTTCTGAGATGCCTAACAGTGCTAAAGTACTAATTTTATTTTTGATTCAGTTTCATCCTTCCATTGGCTGTTTTCCCTGGATCTGATTCTTCTTCCTGCAGTGAGAAATGAGTTAAATCAGCTCTCACTGTCAACTGGAACAGCCTTGGAGCTGAGTTAATTCATCACCTACTGACAAAAGGTTAAAAATATTGAATATCAATATCCACAGTGTTTTCCAACTCACAGCAATTGTTTGGCAGTGCTGATGTCTGAGTTCTGGGAATAAAGGGCACACTTGGGTACACATGGTCCTTAGTATATGAATAAAATGGAGATTTTCACCTTCACTTTTCTTTCTGTGTCATTTCTATGGGGAAATGAAAGTTAATAAGTTAATAGAATATTAAAATTATATATATAATATATATACATCATAGATAGATAGATATAGATTAGATATAGATATAGATTAGATATAGATATAGATATAGACATTGCATTTGAAATTAAACAAATTTGTACAACTACTCATAATCTTACTTGGATCTATCTATCTGTCATCTATCAATCTATTTTTTGCCTATCAATCATATATCTCTATTTATTCATTTTTTAGCTTTTATTCATGAACACTGATGCACACTCAGCTACATGCTCAGGTTCTAAGCAACAACACTATTCTTTTTGGAATATGTTTATAATATGGGACCTCATTACCTGACACTATCATCAATTTTCAAATGCATACATTGTATAGGTTAAGATGTGTACAGTATCTTGAGTACATACATCAATTAGTAGGCATTTACAAGTGATATATAAATACAGAAAGGCACTACAATGATTTGCAATAAGCAATATGACTTTTGTGGGAAATATTTCTATAGGATTGATCATCATATTTTTTCCTTTCAACGTTACTTGCAAGATTAAATACAATCAGATAATTTCCTTATTCACTGATAACGAGAGTGCTTTTATTTAATAATAATTGGCTTAGTAGTAGCTTATGAGTAGTTCATGAGTAGTTTATTAAATTTTGATTAAAACAATATCGTCACAAGTGGCAGTGTTAGGATTGCTTTGCTGTAGGGCTTTTAAAAATATTTCATATATTTATTTATTTGAGATGTAGACAGGGAGAAGAAGACAAGGAGACAGAAAATAAGGGCCTCTTGCACTGTAAATTAACTCCAGATCCATGTCCTACCTTGTACACCTGGCATTACATGAGCACTGGGGGGGCCCACCTGGACCAGCAGAATTTGCAAGCCACCATCTTCAACCATATCCGCAGGCATCCTTTGTGATTATGCAAGAGAAGCCAATAGTTCTAATAGGGAATGCCATCATGCTAGGGGAGACATATTCATTTATCCCCAAGAGTATCTTCCATGTGTTAGTTGAGTTAAATTCTGTCTCTAATCTCAGAGGCTTTGACATGGAAAAGGCCGGGATAAGGCACAGCTATGCGAGAAAAAAATAAAGCACTATCATTACACACAAATGTACTCACATGTGTCCATGTCTCCTGCAAAGCACCCAGCTCTAGCATAGTTCTACTTTACAAATACCAAAACCAGCTTTCAAAAAGGTTACATTGAAATACATATTCAAAAGATTGTCACAAGCTTGAAAAATGTAAATGAATATCATAAACTTGGTGTGGACCAACAACTGAGTTCTTATATTTATTCCAGTGTGATAAAAAGCAGAAGATCATCTGTGTCTTATACTTATTTTATAAAATTGACATAATATTTTCTTGCTCATAAACCTAGCATCAGAATCACTGAGTGTGTTCATATTATCTACAGAACTATTACAAAATAGTATGCAGTAAAAAGTGGGCACTATTGCTGAAACACATTAATATAATCACCACAAACTACAATTTTAAAATGTGTGTTGTTTTAGAGACAAAATTGATGAATATTGATGATTTGAAAAAGTATGTAGTAAATTAACATGAAATAACAGATTTCATTATAGTTTTTTCACAATCTCATTATAATTTAAAATAAATCAACAAAATGTAATTTTTAGAGTATGTATTTAGAAGTAGGAACCCTTTAATAGCTAAAATATTTCTTATTTTTTGAATAAATGACTGTAAACATATCAAAATAAATGAGTTATATGAATGCAGTAGAAATATTACCCTCAGATTGTTTTTCTGAACATATGTTACTCAGGTGATGTACAAAACACAAAAAAAGAAAAAAAAATCTATGCTCACTCATTTAAGAGGACATTATGCAATTCACTGAAGTCCAGAGCAGAATAAAAAGGTAGAGAAAGGGTGGCCCACTGGCCTTTCTTTGTTTTGTGCCAAAACTCTTCTGAAAAGATTATTTTAGCAACTTCACTTGAGCTTTATACAAAACTTTAGTACCTTAAAAATACATACATTAATACTTCTCCTGAGCAACTTAAATTCAGGAAGAGCAATCTTAGGGTAATACTTCTACTGCGTTCATACAACTTTTGAAGGAGTACAGCCTTAGACAAGAGTATATTGGCATCAAATGAGAGAAGGCTCAGACGATTACAGCCATTGCCATACCTACTCATCCATCTGTGAAGTGCTTTCTACCCAGGACAACCCTGTACCATCCCCCAGCACTTGGAAATAGTTTTGCTTCCTTATAGTGTACTTGGGTAGCTGCCATGCCTTGTGGATGTTCACACTGGTAGACCCTCCTTGCCTATCCAGCTTGGGGTTGGGGAAGGGCAGTGGAATCACACTGGTGGCAAAACCAAAAATTCACAGATTTTGAGTTCTGATTTCAAGCGTGACATTTTCTTAAGAGAGAAAAATCAGCTCACATCTTTGTCACATGTCTATGACACTGAAATTCACAATTGATTTGCCTTGTTATGCTGTGTTTTTTTTAAATTTTGTCCATCTTTTAAATTCTCATTTGGTGCCAGCCACCACCATCATGTTTTTCCTCCCTTAAACATACCAAACACACTCTTGCTTGAGTGTTTGCTGGCATGTTCTTTGATCCTGAATGCAGATACACAGAGGTAATAAATTCGTTGTTTCACTTAATGGAGGCTATGTCTTTGGTATCATCTTGGGTGTGTTAGCTCTTTATCTTGTGGCTGAGACTTTTCTTTTCTGTTTTTTTTTTTTTTTTTGACAATAGCAACTGGAGGAAGGAAGGGATTACTCTGGCTTACTGTCTGAAGGTACTGTATATCATGACAGGAAACTCACTGTGGCCGGAAAATGAGGGAGATAATCATATTCAATCCACATTGGTGAAGTACAGAGCAGGTGAATGCTGCTGCTCACCTCACTTTAAAAAATTTTTTTTTGGTTTATTTTTATTTATTCATTTAAGAGTGACAGGGGAAGAGAGAGAGAGAGAGAATGAGAGAGAGAGAGAGAGAGAGAGAGAGAGAGGGAGAATGAGCATGCCAGGGCCTCTAGCCACTGCAAATGAACTCCAGATGCATGCTCCGCCTTGTGCATCTGGCTAACGTGGATTCTGGGGAATCAAGCCTTGAACCAGGGTCCTTAGGCTTCACAGGCAAGCGCTTAACCACTAAGCCATCTCTCCAGCTCTCACCTCACTTTTTGTTGTTCCACTCCACATGCTGACCCAGAAAATGATGCGTTCCACATTTGGAGTGCATCTTCCCATGTTCCCATCTCAATGAATAAAATGGCAAATCTTTTTCATTGACAAACCCAGTGAGTTTTACTGTGAGATTCTAAATTCAATCAAACTAGTAATCTACATTAGCTATTACATTGGATAAACTCTCCTAAGAAAATAGATTAACGGGGGTGCAAAAGCTCAAAGTGAGGTTAGGGGAAGAGATTGAGTAAAGGAAAGGTGGAGGGAGGGCTAATCAAGATCTAAGAGGATGCAAATAAATCATATGGAATCCTTTGGTTTTGGACAATGGAACACTCAGGAGCCATAGATTGTTGTTAGAAAATTTTCAGTGCCAGGGATGGGATATCTCCAGTGAGTTGTTGGCAAGGGAGGTCCCTGATGCCCCCAAAACATTATAGGCCTTTGATGAGGCTCTTGGTTTCCCACCAGGAATAGCTGGTAAGACCCTATTGCTGAAGACTCCACATATGTGGGCTGCAAGGCCACTGAGAAATCCTTCTGGAACTGAGCTGATGACATTCTCCATGTAGACCAGCTGACAGAAAGCTGGAAGAAGCCATTCTACATGCTGTTCTATGGGAGAAAGAGATACCACCAATGAAGATACTCAACAGTGGACACTGCAAGCCTTATAATTGGCCAGCCGGGCTAAATGAGCCAACGGGTGCAATAGTGGCACATCTGTCATGGTGGAAACAAACTGCCCTCCAATTGGACTGGAGGCCCACTCCATGGGGGAGGGAATACATCACTGATACTGAAAACTTAAAAAAGGGGTATTCATGAGCCCTAAAGGTGTAACACTGCTGATGTCTGGAAAAATGTATATACTATGCTTATCAAACTGCCCAGTAAGCACATCTCTTAATATTTATACCCTTATGTTAATGCTTCTCTCACTTTGGGTAGAGAATATTCTCTTTTCAGATGGCAATAACCTTGGGATGACTCAGAAGGTATTATATTGCTAGAAAGAGGTGACTAGAAAGAGGTGACTGGAGTACTGAGTAACATCTCAATCACACCTTCCAAGGCTCAGGGTCTGATGCAGAAGAGGTGGTAGAAAGAATGTAAGAACCAAAGGAAGGGTTGGACTCCTTACAACGTGATCCCTCCAGACATAAAATGGCCTGGATATCCATGACCTCATAGTGCCTGACACTACCTACACAAGACCATCGTAAGAGGAGGAAAAGATCATGACATCAAAATAAAACAGAGACTGATTGAGATGGGGAGAGGATATGATGGGGAATGGAATTTCAAAGGGGAAAGTGGGAGGAGGGAGGGTATTACCATGGGATATTTTTTATATTCATGGAAAATGTTAATAAAAATTGATAAAAAAAAAAAGAAAAGGACTATGTTTATGTGTCCACTGACCCTTATATTTGACTTTTCCTAGTACAGCCTTTGGATACACTCTATGATAGCACAGCCTTTGGATATACTTTATGATAGCACAGATTTCATACTCTCTGTCAATGACCAAACAGGTTCACTGCTGTATTAACAAGATTTAAAACAAATATTTAACACAGGGTATGGTAGTGTCTGGTAGGTATTGAATTAGTGATTGAGTTTTTAAAAAGTTATATAGTAAATTCCTCCTAACTGAAACATTTCACCTTTGATGGAGGAGTGGTAGAAAGTTCCAAACTGAAATTTATGCTCTTAAATTTATGCAGATACTTATAAGATTCACAAGGGTCATGCCCAAGGTTACAGAGGCAGTAAATAGCTGTTGGGAAGAGAATCTCCTACCAGCTACTTCATTCAAGTTGTACAGCGACCTTCGGAGGCGAGGCGTCACCTACATGGTGATTTTCCATGGTGTAGCTGCCTTAGAGCTGGGCTATGCTCGGGAAGCAGCTGCCTGTCTTTGTTCCTTAAGTAACCACACTGAACTCCTTGTTTTGTCATGTTGCATATGGGCTGATTCAAACTTTGCTCTGTCGTTTGTTACCCATCTGGGGTGAGTAGATGCTTACTTACATCTCCTCAGAAAAAACGTTTACACCACGTGAGTAAAATGTGGAGGACAAAGGAGCATGTTATGAGGAGCATTTGCCATTCTTTGAAGTCATAGTCAAGAACACTAAAGAGAAACTGTGGTGTGTGCTAAAAATGAGTGTCATTGCCTTCCTTTGCACTTTTTAGGAGTTTTTAGCAATGTCTATAAATAGTTTCCAAAGAAGTATTGTTAATGTAACTTAAGAACACTTAAAGGAATATCTTGAGATAACTTACATTTCATACATGAGGTTAAGGGTCCTCAGTTCACCTTCACCCCATTGTAGTATAAAAAGCAACAAAAAATGATGGAAAGTAATTTTATTTTTTCTTTTAATATTGTTATTATTATTATTATTATCATTATTAGCAGCAGTAGTAGTACTATCAATATATTTTATATTGATTCATCATGTATTGGTGCCCTCTTTTCCCTCATCCCTGTTCCCATTCCACTGGGATCCTCCTCAATGAGGCTGAAGGTATTCCCTATGGGGTTGTAGGCTATGTCTTGCTTTATTTATTAGAGAAAGACAGACAGAGAAGAGAATGAGAGACAGGCAGAGAAAGAGAGAAAGTGAGAATGGGCATGCCAGGGCCTTCTGCTGCTGCAAACTCCAGATGCAAGTGCCACCTTGTGCATCTGGCTTAGGTGGTTCATGGGTCTTTTGGCTTTGCAGACAAATGCCTTAAACACTAATCCATCATTCCAGCTCTGGAAAGTAAATTTTTATACAATCAGATTAAATTCAAAGCATAATGTTTGCTGTGGTTTGTTATCAAACATTGCTATTATTAACAAAATTTTGCTTAAACAGAAATAGCATTCTCACCTTTGTACTCTGGAATTCTATGGAATTGAACATTGATTGGCAAATGATCATTTTATCATTAAACATTCAATTCATAATACAGAAAATATTTTTTTTTACAGGACATTTGTGAAATTACTGAGAGTGTGAAGCCTTACAACCCTTTCTGTGCTGACAAACTATAAGAACAAATCAGGAGAACAAACTATTTGAATGAGCTATAGGAAAGAGTGGGGAGTATTTATTTTGGATCTTATAAATAGCTTTTGTGATATTATTGAAGTAAAATACTATTTCTTATGTGTACGTTGCTCTAAATTTAATGTTATAACTGTGTGATCCACCTGCTTAAAGCAATGTGACTAGCCTTCCTCGTTCTTGTTGTACCTTTGGCCTGAACAACACAGATGACCAATATTGACAAGCAATGTTTAGAGATGCTGACAGATCTTAGGATTTGCTCTACACTCCTTTCACCAGAGACTAGTTGGAGTCTCAGCTTAGAACAAGCATACATGTGTACGAAGTACTGCTTCAAAGGGTTGAAGACAATGATGTCAGTAACTAATGGCCCACAGATCTGCTGAAGGCAATATGTGGGCTCAGTGTGATGGCTCTTGTGATCAGAGTGTATGTGTGCTCTGGATCAGCAGTCTAGCAGGTCATACCCCTAAATCCCTCCTTTAACAAAGCTTTAAGAATCACCCAAAGTCAAAAGTTCCTTACCCTTTGCTCATAAAGGTACTATTTATTCATATATTACTGGTTTTTGGCCATTCAAAAACAGTGTCAATGCTTGCTTGTGTGCAGAGGAAGCCACAGTGGCAATACCATCAGAGAAGTGGTGACAGCCGATACGGCAAGGTTACCGATGTGTTAAACTAACCTTTCTTTTCTCCTCAGGCTCATTCTATAACACAGCTATGTGACTCCTGCAAAAAGGGTATTAGAATATTTTATTTGGAAGAGGGGGCACCGGGTGCTAACTTACTCTCCGTTGGAGAATCTGCTTCTCTTTTCCAGATAGATGCAGATCCTAAGAAGAGAGCTGCCCCAACATACCTCAAAAGGGGCCCAACTGAAACTAAGGACAACTGGTGAAATAAGCAAGGGTGATGTTTTCCTGTGAACCGGATACCAGCACAAAGGGGAAGGAGATCAACGCAGAGAAAAATCAACTCCTACCAAATCAGAGAGTCAGAGCCTCAGAGGCCCCCAACACTTCAGCACTGAAGCAGACCAAAAATGAACCCAACATGGCTCAGGGAAATTTTGCGGAAGATGGGGCAGAAAGACTGTCAGAGTCACATGTTGGGTCATGATATGCAGAGACATTTACCATACCAATAACTGGGGGCTAACTCCACAATGCACGACCCATTAACAAGGAGGGTCTAATGGGAAGGGGTAGATCACAGATGAGCCTAAATAATGGTACCAAACTGCCTGTATTTACTGAAAAGAAAACTAATAAATTAAATTTAAAAAAAAGAATATTTTATTTCTTTGACAGAGAAAGAGGGAGAGAGGGAGGGAGGGAGGGAGGGAGGGAGGGAGGGAGGGAGGGAGGGAGAGAGAGAGAGGGAGAGAGAGAGAGAGAGAGAGAGAGAGAGAGAGAGAGAGAGAGAGAGAGAGAGAAGGAAAGAGAGATAATGGTAGCATCAGGATCTCCAGCCACTGCAAAGGAAATCCAGATGTGTGTTCCCCCTTGTGTATCTGGCTAATATGGGTACTGGGGAATCTAACCTGGGTCTTTTGGCTTTGCAGGCAGATACCTTAACTGCTCAGCCATCTCTCCAGCCCCTGATAAAAGAATATTAGGAGTTAGATCTCACCTCCTAGACTCTGCTCCTACCCATCTCTCCTTTACCCATTTCTGGATAGGAAAGTTCCAGAGGTTAGTCTTTCTAAATCAGGGCTTTGCCACCCCACAAAAACTGAACTCCTCTAATCAGATGATAGGGAAAATATTTGAAATGTATGAAACATACTGAGAATAACAACCCTCAATTCATTCTTGAAATCATGACTACCAGGAAAAAGTTAATGATCTCATTCAATTACCTCACATAATGATGGGTGCTACTATAAAGAGAAAATGTCTGAGAATATTTTGTACTTTCATTCAAATACAATGAAAAAATTTAAGTCTCTTTTATGCTAGGTTCTAATAGAAATTTAAATACTTATAAATATTTTTCTATTGCACAATGTACACCAAACATTCTATGACTTAGAACTTTCCAGTCAATTTGGGAATAGTTTATACATTTAATTTCAATTCTGTGTTAGAACAGATGCTTATTTACCATACTGGTTTTGATTCACAATTACATTCATTCTTAAAACTATTTAGTGGCCTTTTATCAGTCTGAGGAAAATATATGTCAAGAGTAAGAGCTGTCCCTTACAACAATTTATGTATGCTTTGAAAGGTAAGTTATCCATGGAAAACTATTCAGAGCAGAGTAACTTTGTATATTTTATAGGCTAGTCACTTAAGCCTCATTCAAGGTGAAACATACAATTCAACAGCTCCCTGTGCACTATTTTGTATATTTCATCTTAGCAATTCCATCACTTTAAATTTTCTAACCACAAAGAAAAACCATGTACTTATATAATTTCTCCCTTGCTTTCATATGAAATAATACTATTTCAAATTTATGGTGATACAGGGAGTAGGGATATTATGTTATGCATTTGTTTAACCAATATAGCCTTTTAAAATTCTGTCCTCAAATCACTCACACATTTATTCATAAAACAATACATTTGGGCCCTATTTAAAAATATATTATTTATTTATTTGTCAGAGAAAGAGGGAGAGAGAGTGAGAGAATGGGCATGCCAGGACCTCCAGCCACTGCAAATGAACACCAGACCCATTCGCCCCCTTGTACATCTGGCTACTGTGTGTCCTGGGGAATTGCACCTGAGTCCTTTGGCTTTGCAGGCAAATGCCTTGACCACTAAGCCATCCCTCCATCCCTAGGCCCTATTTCTTAATGTGTGAAAACATTCTGCCTACAAAGGGATTTCCATTTTACTGAAATAGCCTAGTTAGTCCCCCCTTCATTACTTTTACCCAAATTTTTTAATCTATTAAAAAATCAATTTTGTTATGAAGATAAAAAAAAACCTGTTACTTTTAATATCACACATTGAAAGTGACTCATGTTTTTTTTTTTTAAATGCCTTCCTTGAGCTATATTTATTTATTTATTTGACAGAGAAAGAGGGAGAGAGAGAGAAGAGAGAGAGTGAGGGAGGGAGCTAGAGAGAAAGAGAATGGGCCCACCAGGACCTCCAACCACTGCAAACAAATTCCAGACACATGCACCCCCTTGGGGTCTCAAACCTGTGTCCTTTGGCTTTGCAGACAAATGCCTTAACCTCTAAGCCATCCCTCCAGCCCAGGACTCATATTTTGTCCTTCCTTTTCTTTGAGTAAGTAAAATTTTAAAATATATTAAACAATGCTAAATCTAAATAGGATTTAATTGCTCTTGTCAGTAAGTCACCAGGCTTATGCAAAATGAACGCATTGATGCTTACATGGCCATTAAAATTCATTTTAAAATTAATTCTTTTCTTCTTAAGAAGGGGGATTTGGAGTCTGAGTCATGCTATTTCATGCCCTGTTTTCTTTCCTTCTACATAGCATCAAGCAGTTGAATGAGGTACGTCTGTGGAATCATGCGTCTTTGCTTGTCTTTCCTAAAATCTCCCAGAGTACAGGTTATAATTGCATTAAAGAAAGTATGTGCCATTCACACTTATGTGACTGACTCCTACAAAAGTGACAAATTAAAAAAAAAAAGGAAAGAAAATACTACATTTCTTTCCTATAGGTACACTACTTCCTGTCCCTAGATTCATGATTTCCAGTAATACGATTGGAGGTTATTCACCTTGGCACTGTGTGGTATCTACTTCAGAACTCAATATCCTAGACAATGTCAACTTATATGAGACTCAGAGTAGAGGCTCTTCCTATGTGTGTGTTTTAACATTCTGTTGACAATTAAAGCACCCCACCTTCACTTCTTTACAATATACAGCTTAAGAATCGTGGTCCATTATGTCTCAACATTCCAAAATAGTAACTCTGCTAATATCTCAGAATGTTTTTAGAAAAAAAAAACAGTGCATAATTTTGGGCTATATCCATAGTCATTTTATGATCATATTGTTGAAACCCATAGAAAAATGAAGTATGCAGCACAAATTGCTGAGAGCAATGGTGTAAATAGACCTATCTCAGAGGTCAATGATTCCCATCAGATCATGAATGATGAGTACAAAACAAGCAAACAACAGCAACAACAACAACAAACCACTTGGGCTGAGAAGATGGTTTAGCAGTTATAGGTGTTCACTTGGAAAAGCCTGCTGCTGATGGTCTGATTTCAATGGCCCAGAACTCACATAAATTGGAATATGTATCTGGAATTTATTTACAGTGGCAAACAGCCCTGGCCTAAATTCATTCTCTCTCTCTCTTTCTCTCTCTCTCTCTCTCATTTTCATTATCTCCTTTTTGCTGGGACACATCCTGACCAAAAGAAGCTGATTTCAGGAAAGTTTTTACTTCAGACTACTGTCTCAAAGGGAAACTCTGTGATAACAGCAGGAGAAAATGGCACAAGCAGAAGCTGTATATCACCTCCTTGCCATAGCATACGGAAAACAGCACCAGGAGACTGAGCCAATCTCATGAAAGAGGGGCAAGCTACAATACCCCTTAGCCTTCTCCCAACAACACAGCTCCTCCAGCAATGCTCTGCTTCCCAAATTGCTACCAGATGGGGACCAAGAACTCAGAATACATGAGCCTATATGGAATACCTGATTCAAAACATCACATTCTCTCTTTCTCTCCCTCCCTCTGAGTCACCTTCCATCTCTCCCTCTCACGGCACTTCTCCTTCTTCCTCCCTTTCTCTGCCACTGTCTATATCTCAATAAATTAAATAAAAACACATTTTTTTACATAAGACCACTCAGTACTTATTTTCAATTGATTATACAACATAGAAATGGTAAGGATTGATGATTTCCCCATTTATTATTTTCAAACATCTTTCAGCACTCATTTTCCAATACTAACTGTCTCAGTATTTCAGTTTGTGTATGTAGAAGCCATTGATAAAACAAATGTAGATTAAGGAAAATGGCTTTAGAGTGTAAAAATGACCACCATACAGCCAGAATCCCAGTGAACAATAGAAGCCAGAATACAAAGCAAAGCGAAAACTAGAACACATACAGTGATAGAAGCAGAGCAGAGATGGGTATCATTTTTCAGTCATTAGTCAGAATATGTTCATTTCAATCTCATGAGACATACAAATATCACCATCTTTTTAGTTATGCCTTTCATCTTTAGAATATCAATATTGATCAGGAGCAGTATTCAAACTTTGTCATGAAGTTCAATTACATAATTACAAAGACTAAGTACCAGTTATCATCAATCTTAAAACTTAGGGTCCCTGGGATTAAAAAATTATATAATTTGCACCACCCACACTCCCCAGTGAGGAGTGTCCCTCTGAGGAGTTAGACAGGCAGGAGGCTAAAAATGGCACCAACATGGCTTTATACACACTGTGTACATAACTAATACAATAAAATAAAATGAAAAATTATATAACTAGTGTAAAATCAACAGATTGTGCATAGTCAAACAAATTATCAATCCAGATTTGTTACTAGAGCCTCTAGAACATTCCTGAGAATACATACAACATAGTTAATCTACATGTTTACTGTGTCAGAACTTTGATATGATCAACACTGTTACAGTACAATGTAACGTATGGTAGTTGATAGCTGCGTATATATTCATTTGTGAAAACTAAGTCATATTGAATCATCAATCCCAGTCTTGTTTATCTTGCAAAATATTGTAGTTGAATAGAATGTGAATAATTAGACAAAGAATTTGAAATATTGAAATTTTAATATCTGGTAGAATGTTATGATAAAAGCATAGTCTAGCTTTCCTTTACAATGAAACATATCCATTAGTATTCATCTTGCAATTACAAATTATAAAACATCTAACCTTTATGAAACATATTTTTTTGCTTCACTTTATATTCCTAATTACTACTTCAATAAAAAAGATGTACAATACCATAAAGCAATAAGCAAGGGTCATAAGTCCAGATACCCATAAAACTAGTAAAGTCAGTTCTAATGCAAATGTGATAGCAGTCCTTGGGTCTTAGAGTCTGTCAATAGCCAAGAGCAATAAAGGGCGTGTTGGAGTCATTTATTTTCTTTCCTTTTATTTATTTATTTTTTTAATTTGGATTTGAAACCACAGAGAGTAGACTATGTAATCTTGATTATTATACAGGAGAAACCCCTTCTCTGGTGTTTACAAATACCATGACATACAGATATCTGGTTAGTATTACTATTAATTAGTGCTTACTGTTAGTATACCACAGTGCACAGTTTTCCATGAGATTGTTGTATATTTCCCTGGTTACACCATGTAAAGAAACGAAAGAGTTAACTTCATTCCTTATCTAGTAAGTGCTCCAAAAGTGTTACCTATATATATATTTTCTAATCTTGTATGCATTGGAAGAAACACTATATTTGTTGTGTGTTATCTAAACATATAATTTCATATCACTAAATATTTATGGTGTACTTAACTTTGCTGCAAATGGTAACCAACCATGTAGAGCCATTATTCCTAGTACTGCTTGCAAATATGTTTGCATTTTATATATATGAGACCACAAGATGACTGAAATACCTAAGTAATGGGGAGAAGAATATACTAGGTAAATGGGCTTTGTCAAATAGAGAGGGCACTCTCCTACTGAAAATCCTGATCTTGGCAGGATGTTCAGCTGTTCATTGGTTTTATTTCAGTAGCTTGTGATGCTCTGATTTGAGATCAGAAGGAATTGAGAAAATCTAATTTATCCTAAGATTATAGTTTGCTGAGTTGGTCTAGTTTAAAATGAGATTCTGCTCTCCACAGTCATTTTATTTAATTCTTAGATCTAATGCATGCTTAAAATAGTTTGTTTCCCAGTTATATGTTTGTCCCTTTTGGGTGTGTGAAACTGTAACGTGGACTCCTCTGCACTTGTCATAGGAGTCCTTTTATATTTTTCATGGGTTTGTTGATTCCTTTAGGAGGGGAAAAATAACTGGTGATTTTTCTTTCCAATTAACATAAACATAAATTTAAAACTACGCCCTCATCCTCAGTGCAATCTACAGTGGTGCTTACTCAGCTCCATGAATGATTTCATTGGACCCAGCACTCTTTTTTATTTTATTAAGAACATATTTGTATGGATACATCATGTGTTGGCACCATCTTTTCCTTCATTTCTGCCACCATTCAGCAGGGGACCCTCCTCAGTGGGGTTGCTGGTATGCCCCAGGGTGTTGTGGTTTATATGTTGTGGGAACAGCAGTCAGTTATTAGAAGGAGGCAGTGCCTCTGGATAGGACATCCCAACCTGTGTCTCTTTCAATCTTTCTGCCTCCCTCTTCCATAAAATTCCCTGAGCGCTGGTGTGTGTGCTTTAACTCACTTCAGTGATGATCTCTCAGGAACCTCTGGATTTCTGCTTTGGTATGTTCTGAGTAACCCCAGCATCTGTCTCCTTCACCCTGGTGCTGACTGTCAAGCTCACCATGGAAGCAGCGCTTTTGTTCAACTCCTCACTTACTCTGTGATTCCATCTGGGACTTGATTGAGATGTAGGGGCTGGTTTTTCACTTTGGGTCTTGCTATCTTCTTCTAGAAAAGAGAAACACGTTCTCCAATGTTGAGTAAAGTCAGTGTAGGTTAAGTTGGGTGTTATTAATTTGGGGAGAGTTTGATGGTTGTAGCCCCTCTTTTAGCCAAAATCTAGTGAAAGCTTGACACTGGAGAGCATAACCTTGTCTTCATAGGAATCTGACCTAGTTCCCAGTTCCAGATATGGGTTCCTTTACATTGAGTGGATCACTTAGCCAATCAGAAAGCCACTAGTTATCCACCAAGGCTGGGTACCACCATTGCACAGCATGTACTTCTCCTCAGGCTTGTTGATTCTGAGAAGCTTAGAACCCTGCCTGTTCACACTATGGTTGGTCACTTCCCCCAAATAGCTCATGTAGCGCTTTTCAGCACTAGACAAGCCATCTGCAGACTGGCTCTCCTGTGGATTCCAGCCAGGTCTCTCTGTGTCTTCAGCAATAGGGTCTACATTTTACCTCAGGTGGGTAATCAAGTGCTTTGACAGAAGCCTGTCTTGTTTTGGGGACCTCATAGGTCTCTCTGATCAATAGCTCAATGTGGATAGTACTGATTTCTGGTACTGGGAACTACAGTTCAAAATAAAAAAAAAATAATAATAATAAGGTTAGGCTTTATCTCACTTTCCAGTACTCTTCTTTTGAGATGTTCCCCCTATACTCCTGTTGAGGGTTAAATCTTTTAGTCTACCTTCAAGAAGAAAGGTTTCTATGGTATCAGTTTATTTTACACTTAGTATTGTGGCTATTTCTCCCCACCCTCCCTTTGCACTCACACCAAGCCCTTCTACTCCTATTGTGTGGGTCTCATGCTGCCCTTCAGGTATGCCAGCAACTCCAGCTGATCCAGGCTAAGAGCTGCAGATGAGTGAGATCATGTGGCCATTGTCCTTTTGTGATTGTGTGTGCTCATTGTGTATGATCTGTTCTAAAACCATCCATTTTCCTACAAATTTCATTCTTTTTTTTTTTTTTAACTGCTGAGTGGAATTCCATTGCGTAAGTATACCATAAGTTCATTATCCATTCACCCAATGACGAACAATTTGGTTGATTCCAGTTCTTACCTGTTATGAACTGAGCACCTATGAAGATGGTTGAGCAAGATATCTGTAGTGAGGCATGTAGCATTCAGGGTAAATGCCCAGTAAGGACATAGATGTCTCTGCCAGCACTACTCCTTGTTGCGGTTGTAAAGATTACAGTTAAATACCTGCTTTGAATATTAAACATTACGATTATAAATCAATGCGGGCCGTGGACAACTGTAAAAAAAAAAAAAAAAAAAAAAACTGCAGATTTCTGCAAGGAAGAGCATGAGTGTACAGGAATTCAAGACATCCTTTAAGTCCACTGTAGGCACAAAGCCCAGCCACTACATATTCCTTCAAGAAGCCTTGATGTTGTAGGTCTCACTGACAATTTATTTTCTTTTCCCAGTACATTGTCTTCTTTCTGCCTGTCCAAAATTCTACAGGATTTTTTCTTCCATTCTTTTTTTTTAATTTTTATTTATTTATTTATTAGAGAGAGACAGACAGAAAGAGGCAGAGAGAAGGAGAGAGAGAATGGGCATGCCAGGGCCTCCAGCCACTGCAAACGAACTCCAGATGCTTGCGCCCCCTTGTGCATCTGGCTAACGTGGGTCCTGGGGAACAGAGCCTCGAACCGGGGTCCTTAGGCTTCACAGGCAAGTGCTTAACCGCTAAGCCATCTCTCCAGCCCCCATTCTTTCTAATACACTGTTTTCTGCAGCTGCTGGGGATGAGGAATCAGGAACTCTTGCCCTAGAATTTCAGTTACTCCATCACACCAAACATAAAAGAAAAGAAACATCAGTAATGAAAACAAGAAAAACCTTAGGAAATTTTTGCATGTAAATTTGTAATATGATTTTATAATAATAAATAGCAAAGCTTTCACATTGAATTAGTTCTACATATAAACAAGTGTGTGAGAATTGTGTTTGGGCATATAAGGACTATAGCTACATATAATTCAAAGGCTAAAATATAAAAGTGAGAATGTTTTCAAGCTATTTCCTTTAAAAATTATCTTCAAAAATTGTTCTCTCTGCAAGAATCTTCTAAATTGAGTGTTTTTGTTGATGGATTCCATATTTTATTTAAATTTCCAATGACACCTATGATAGAAAATTTTGCATGTGGCTTTACATGGGTACTGGAGAATTGCAAGCAATACTTTTAACCTCAAAGCCATCTCTCTAGCCTCAAGAAAATCTCGGTTCTATAAAAGATGGATAGAAACCACACATGAGGTTTTTTCTGGTCTCCACATACAAGTCTACACACACAAAATAATCTGAACTTATGTGAACTGCACACACATATTCACACACTCACACATAACCACACACCTACAAGCATAAAAGATCTCAACTTTTGTCATAGTAACATACATTAAGCATGTATACCTTTTAAAAACATGAGTGTCTTTATACATTAAAAACTTTAGTGTATTACTTCTAATACTCTGTAGAAAATAAATTGAATATGACTAAAAGTTCAAGCATAGAGGATAGATAGAGAAATATGCTTGATTTTTTTGATATATGCATATAACTCATGGAGCTATCAATGAATCACTGAGTATGTATCAAATAGAAAGTGTCAAATGGAATTAATATTTATAACCATTCCTGATTATTAACATTCATCACTTCTGAGATTAACTTGTTTGCATTTACTTTCTAATCACAGGAAGGCTTCTAAGATAAATTTATTACACTTTATCACAGTCAACCTCAGAAGCAGTAATTTAATCGTAGCAATTTTTAATGCAAATGTCAATATATTTTTGCATCAGGAAGATACATAATTATAATGAAATTTCAATAATAAAGTATATATAATTAATGCTTTAACATTAAATAAATTGAACTTCAAAGCAAATATAATGAAAGAAAATTGCATTTAACATACAACTTTTTATTTATGACAGTTCTGTTTATGAAAACTAACTTAAAATAACACTTTTCAATAATTACATTAAACATATATTTACATTTATGCAAACAAATATGTCGAATGTAATGACATATTTTAGAATTCATATGTATGTGTATGTGTTTGTATGTGATTGCACTATGGTATAAGAAAAATCACTTCAGGAATAAAGTTTTGTTTATTTAGTTGCCTTTCTCCTTTTAATAGGATTGTATTTTTTCTCAGTCATTTTGTATAAGCATATACATTTATTCTTTATTTTCACTTTTTAAAACTCATTAATCCTTTTATTGAATGCCACACAAATACAATTAATGACTTTCAGACCTTAATATTTTTGAAACTGCTTCCTGTTCAATACAATTATCCCTTTTTATATTAAAACAATTTTCCTATGTAGACAAAGTGGTTATGTTATTCTAAACCTTAAAATTCTCTCCTTGGCTCTTCTCTGCCTTCATGGTCATGGTTAACAAAGTCAGTTTGTTATTACTGCTGTATTTAATATATCTGCAGATACATTTTTCCCACTGCCTTTTTAAAACTGGTAAATATTTACCAATCATGTCATTTTGTTTCATAGAGACATGTTCAAATAAGCATATTATTTCATTTTGAGCACATTTCCCTCATATCTCCCTATACCTTCATGTCTTACCATTCTACTGCATTAGTTCCCTTGTTCCATAGACAGTATCCTATATGATTCATGTATCTATATAAAATGTAAGATTTGTAAAAGGGGGAAAACGTGATATTTATCTTTATGAGAATGAAAATTCACCTAATTATATAAGCTCTAGATGCACCCATTTTCCTACAAGTGATACAAATCCATTCTTCTTCATGACTAAGTAAAATACAATCTGAATATATGCCACGTGTTCTTTACCCAGTCATCTGTTAATGAACACACAAGGTTGGTTCTATAGCTTAGCCATTATAAACAGAACTGTAGTAAACATTTATGTGCAAATGTTTCTGTGATAGCTTGTCGTAGAATCCTTCAGGTAAATGCCCAGGAATAGTTAAGATAGATCATATGTTGGATATATGTGTTTATTTCTTTGTTTTTGAGAAAAGTCTGTACTGATTTTCATGGTGACTTAACTAGCTTACATACTACCAGCAGTATATAATGGTTCTATTTTCTCCACAGGTCCTCTTGAATAAGCAAAGAAAAGTATATTCTAGCCATACTACTGTGTCATATATATACACATATATACATACATGTATACATAGATGATTTCTTCTTTATGCCTTGTAAATAGTTTTCTTATTCAATAAAAAGTCTCCCATGATACACTGAGAATTTATGTCTGTTATCAATCAAGACAAATTATTAATATATGTAGAATTTTCATTTCTTCTGTGTACCAGTTATGATGTGTCTTTAGTTCATCGCTGTGGTAGTTCTGCTATCTTGGGTACAGCATTTTAAAATAAAGCCAGGGATATGGACTTTGCCTTCTGTGAGGAAATCCTTTGCTGTTGTCTCTCATCCCATTTATGAATTATAATCCTTTTGAGTCACGATATGGTCATTGGTTTGGCTTTCCATAGCTTCTGTTGTACTTGTATTGCATTACAATAGGACCCACTTTAATTATTATTTTTTTTTAAAGACAAACTAAATGGTTGATCTTTCTTTTTTTTTAATTTTTTTTATTATTTATTTATTTATTTATTTGAGAGTGACAGACACAGAGAGAAAGACAGACAGAGGGAGAGAGAGAGAATGGGCGCGCCAGGGCTTCCAGCCTCTGCAAACGAACTCCAGATGCGTGCGCACCCTCGTGCATCTGGCTAATGTGGGTCCTGGGGAACCGAGCCTGGAACCGGGGTCCTTAGGCTTCACAGGCAAGCGCTTAACCACTAAGCCATCTCTCCAGCCCAAGACCCACTTTAATTATTTTTAACCAACCCGATTTCTTACCATGGCTAACACATAATAGACAATTGGCAATATGTGTGAAATAAGTGAATAGAAGTTATGAATCCTAAATTCACTTTAAGGGGGTGCACCATATCTACTATTTCATAATGCCTTTTCTTTCCTACTAGATAGTTAAAAATTACATAGGAAATTAAGGTAGAATGAATAAAATACTGTAATTCTATTCTCTCTACTTCTGTTACTTTTAATGCTTAATACAAAACAGCAAATTATAGAGCTTACCTATAATATAACAAACACCTTTCTTTTTCTCTTCTATGAGATCAAGGGAATATTGTTAGATGTCAAACATTTAGAAACTAATATATACTGCCTTGTTCTCTTTAGAGCTGATAGCCATCTCTCTCACAAAGCAGAACTCAACTGTCAATTCAAGTGCTCTCTCTCTCTCTCTCTCTCTCTCTGTTACTGAGTAGAAACTCTGTGTGAATACATCTTGTGTTCATGTGTCAGTACCTCCTCCCTGACCTCACTCCAATGAGGGCCCTCCAATGAGACCTCATATGTCTCTCAAATTAACTTGCTGGAATTTGCCACACAATTGTAGGTTATGAGTTGTGAGAGCAGCAGTCAGTCATTGTGGGGAGGGAGCAATGTGTCTGGATATTCCCTCCCACTCTGTGGTTTTTACATTCTTTCCACCCCCTCTTCTGCGAAACACCATGAGTTTTTATGAGTGCATTTTAAGTCTGTTTTGGTGATGAGTTTTCAGAAGCTTCTGGATTTCTGCTTTTGTGCATTTTGCGCATTCTCAATGTCTGTCTCCATCACCTTGGCATAGGTTGTCAGGTTGGTTATGGATGCAGCACCCGTGCTTATCTCACCAGCTCCTCTGTGGTTTTACATTGGCCCTAGCTGCTGTGACAGGGGAAGTTCATCACCTGCCAGGATGTCAGATTTCTAATCTTGTCTTGTTTATAGATTTTGGTTGTTCTTGGTTCTCACTGAAACCCCCATGAAGAGTGTCTCTAATGGAATGTGGGCAGGGATGAGGGAAAAGAGGGTACCAACACATGATGTATCCATATGAAACATGTTTATTAAATATAATAATCAACATTTAAAAATATTAAATATTTAATTCATAAACAGCAGCCATGGGTATACAAATAAAAACAATTCTGAGATTGTTAAAAAGATAGAAAAGCAGATTATCTAATGGAGAGTTAGATCAGGATAAGTTAAAGTTGATAAGCACTGTTAATTTAGAGATTTGATGGGGGTAACCTCACTTTTGGCCAAAGACTAATGGGTGCTTCTCAGTGTAGTCTATAATCTTGGTCTCCATAGAATTCTGACTTGGTTTCCAGTTCTAGCTATGAGTTCCTTTCCACTGAACTATCTGTTATTCAATCAGAGAGCCATTGGTTACTCACCTAGGCTGGGCACCATTATTGCATAAATATGTCCATCTTGTCAGGCTGGATACTTTTTTATAGCAGTGTCTCCTATTAGTACACAAGATTGTTGGGCATTTTCCCCCAGAAGCTCATGTAGTGCTTTACAGCACTATATGGGGTAACAATCTGGGAACTAGCTTCCTTCCAGATTTAGCCAGATCTCTCTTTGCTCTGCACCATCAACATGTGGCATCTTTAGCAATAGGTTCATACCTTTTACTTCAGGCAGGAACTGAGTGCTTTGAGAGAAACTTGTCTTTTTTGGGAGACCTCATATGTCTCTCAAATTAACTCAAGCCCTCTATTTAGTTCTTAAAAATGAAAAGTGATAAATAATGTTTTATCATGTTGAAGAAAAAGTCTAATCCTGTGCTTTTCATGAATGCTATTTCTACACAATTACTGGTAACAGGATCTTTTCTACCTTCCTAGCACCAAAGGTTCAGGCCCCTTAATATGGTTCAGCACCAGCAAACTGTTTAATACACAACACACTGTGATCAGAGCTATGTGAATTACTCTTTCAGATCCATTAGAGTTGGTCCCATCTGAAAGTCTAGAACACCAGTATACTTCAGGATATTCCATAAATATTACCAGCAAGCCATAATGTAAAATAGAAATTCCCAATCAATAAGGTATGTGCAATAGAAATTTTATTGATCTTAATGGGTTATTCTCTTTGCTTTTTGTGCCGTTTTAAAAATTCTCTTCAGAACTGCTTCTCTATCTGCCATTCAATTATAAATAATGCTTTTCACACATATGTCACTTCTTCACATCTTAATTTTCATCATGATTATCTTCTTTGTTTTATTTTCCTTGTATTGAAACATTAAATTTGTGTTTGTGTATTTGCTTGTTTACCTCAGGCATTTTTTTTTCTGAGATATAATATTGACAAAAGCTATAAACAATTTAGACTAATTAGTTTTATTTTGAAATGTGTGATTCATGTTATTCTGATTTTCATTACAATTACTTTATAGCAAACTCATGTGAAAAACTAATGAAAATTGATACAAACCATACATTATTAACATTCACAAATATTTAATTAAACACTGCCTTTCTGCCTTAAATTTAAATATATTTTGGGAAGACAAGGAAAAGTTACAAGATTTAAAATGAGTTATACTCTTGTGTTAGGCTAAAACTTGAAGAACTATTGATTGCATGTCTCTTGAGAGGTGGAGCCAAAAATCCCTTGCTCTTGTATTCGGGAGTAACTGTCATTCAGAGTACAGAGAAATTGCATCGCATTAATAATGGGGCTAGTCATTAATAAACTGTATTTTCATGATTCTTTCTTCTTGGACTTCTGAGACACCAGGCCCTGAGTTGATCTGGAGAAAGATTGAAAAGGGGAAGGAATGAGACAAAGAGAGATGGAGAAATAGAGCTGAACTCATCCCAGCATGTGGCTCTTCAACCAAGCACATTGACAAGAAGATCTTTCTAGATACCTTCACCCTGATTCTCTAGATGAACCATTTTTTTCTTTTGCCAGTGTTGGATGAGCAGAATTATCAAACACTGCCCTCATTCTGACTCACAAATTTGTGAAGTTGTGGTATAATTGTTATTTTAAAGCATTACACAGACTGGAGAGATGGTTTAGTGGATAAATGTTGGCAAAGCCTGATGGTTTGGATTTGATTTCCCTAGCACTCATGTAAGGCTGGATGCAAAAAGTGGCACATTCATCTGCATTTTCATTACAATAGCAAGAGCTCCTGGTATGCACATGCTTTTTCTCTCTCTTTCTCCCTCACTCCCTCTCTCCTTCCTCTTTCTCAAATAAATATATAAATAAGTAAATATGTATTTTTAGAACACTATGCTTTAGTATAGTCTATTATATGGAATACACAAAGGAAATATTGATTTCAGATTATATCATTATCATCTATTTCTACAAATTTTTACTTGTACTATATTCATAGAATGGCATTGTTTCTTCTAATGAAGGTCCACATCACTATAACATGAAACCTTTAAAAAAAAATAACGGGCTTTAAAAAATAACTTCAAGGGGCTGGAGAGATGGTTCATTGTTTAAGACACATACTTGCAAAGCCTAAGGAACCAGGTTTCATTCCCTAGTAACCGCATAAAGCCAGATGCACAAGGTGGTATATGCATGTGGAATTTGTTTCCTGTGGCAAGAGTGGCTAGAGGCCCTGATGAGCCCATTCTCTCTCTCTCTTTATTTTTGTTTCTTTCTCATACTCTCTCAAATGGCTAATTAATAAATAAAATGTTCAATAAAACTTACTTTCAAGTAATGTGCAGATTTTTGGGATCTTGCTTAATGTGCAGTTTATCTGTTAATACAATAGCAAAGCACATACTCTTAGTGACCACCAACAGCCACAAACATCATTTGTGTAATATATATCATTTTTTTTCTTGAAAGTTATTTTAACCTTTTCTATTGCAAATAATTTTATTATATAACCCATCTGGTTTGATTCACGTGGCCCCCATAAACTTAGGTATTCTGAATCCTAAGTTCCCAGCTTACGGGAATTTGGGAATTAATGTCTCCTGGAGGCAGTGTATTGTTGGGAGTGGGCTTCTGGGTGTTACAGCCAGTTTCCTCATGAGGGTGCTTGATACACTTTCTTGTTCCTTTTGTCCACCTGATGCTGGCCAAGATATGATGTCCATCCTGTGCTCATGCCATCATTTTCCCTGCCATCATGGAGCTTCCCCCTCAAGCCTGTATGCCAAAATAATCCTCTTTTATTCCCCTGCAAGCTTCTCTTTGTTGGGGGATTTCTACCAGAAATGCCAACCTGACTGCGACACCCATTTTCTCCCCATTTTTAGTATTTTATATTCAAACTGAGTTTATATATTTTTGAGTCAATATGATAGGATCTGCTAAATATGGAAGAAACTAGAAAACAGTGGTATATAACTTAGATTGTATTCATATCATAAAACAAGTTGTCAGACATCAGAAAAAAAAATTCTTCCAGTATCCCATGTTTTAGAAAATGCAATAACTGTGCCTACAATTTTGTAAAAAAGGAAGAAAAGAAGAGTAACAAAGGAAAACCTGCCAAGAGCAGAAGTGCACTAATCAAAATATAAAATGCATAGCTTTATAAAGTCTTTTTTTGTAAAATTGCATATTGTAGCTTTTAGATTTTAGTAAAATGTTTGTCTGCCTTGATTGCAGCAAAGCAAAACCAGCTAAACATCCCTAATCTGCCACTTCATCTAGTTACCATAGTGAACATGGACATGTTTACAAATACTCATTATAGCTGGCCCACTTTACTAGATTTTCATTTTCACTGAGCTCCTCTCTGTATGTATGAAGTGTTTCTTCTTAATTTAAAATGAGAAGCATGTTGTCCTTTCTAGGAGAAAAAAAAATATATATATATAGACAAAAATCACTTGTGGAGTGATTAAAAAAAAAACAGAAGAGGGAAAATAGAAGAAATAATTACATTCTCACAAATACAAATATTTTTAAATGCTGTACTTGCCATGGACCAACACAAAGTCTATCGGGAACACTTAAGCTGGTAATATGTAGTAGGTGTTTATTACATGATAACTGATAGTCATGTACTTTTTAAATTATTATTATACTTATTATCTTATAATATGAAAATGTGGTCATTCTTTATAACCATAGGAAGTTTGTTTAGATTCTTCTGGAACTAGAATCAAAACCAGAGTAGATAAAGCACTAAATCTTCTGTGTGTTTAGAAATATTGCTTTTCAGATAGAGGCAATGAAGCACACTGTCTGCTAAGAATTCGTTCTTGATTTAGGAATTCACCATGGCACATAAGATCAAAGTGGGGCAATCACAATACCACACATGCAGGAATATTGAATATCAACATGGGATAGATTGGTAGTAAAGATTAAACCCTCCACTGTTTACCAAACCTTTACTTACCTCAGATACCATGACCATGTGTGTACTATGATATGTACTATGATATGTACTCAGATACCATGACATGTATGTACTATGTTGTAGTGACTTGTAGCATCAGAATTTCTCTGTAATTTGACAGCATACTTTACCTGACATCAAGTAGTTTGTTGTTAAGATGAAGAAATATAGCTAAATGTTACTAAAAGTTTTACATTCTTGTCTAAACACGTATAGAGGCAAGAGTCTATGCACTTGCCTAAGATAGTATTTTGGTTTTGTTTATTTTTTTTGTTGTTTATTTTTTATTTATTTATTTGAGAGTGACAGACTGACAAAGAGGGAGAGAGAGAGAGAAAGAGAGAGAGAGAGAGAGAGAGAGAGAGAATGGGAGCACCAGGACCTCTAGCCACTGCAAAGTAACTCTAGACGTGTGCGCCCCCTCGTGCATCTGGCTTAAATGGGTCCTGGGAAATTCAGCCTCAAACTGGGGCCCTTAGGCTTCACAGGCAAGCGCTTAAGTGCTAAGCCATCTCTCCAGCCCTGGTTTTAATTTTTAACATCAAGAGTAAGTAGCATTTTAATCAGTGGTATGAAGTTAGTAGGAGTTAGATATGGTAGTTACTGAATACCAAGTAATAGAGACATGAAAATGCAAATCTGTAGCTGTAAGACCTTTGAAGAATTAGAAAGGACCTGGAGTTCAAGGTCTGGAACACTCAGATGATACATAACATTGACTTCAAAAGAACTTAGAGAAAGAAACATAATTTCAATGACTCTAGCAGTGTTGGCAGTATGCTGTGATTCCTTAGAACAAGGAGGTTGCAATGACCCATATATTCAGCTCTCTAATCTGTCAAGAAACTAAATCCAACCACACAGAAGAAAGTGTCCAGTTATAATTAGTGAATGATTATGGCTGACAAATTCATCACAATAACTCCCCATGTCTAGATGGCATGCTTTCTACTTACCATCATGTTAAGCATTCCTTTACTTATAAGAAAAGGAGCATGCTCTTTCAATAATGAGTAAACCCATCCTCCTTTACAATCCTGGCAACCTTTTAACAATGATCCCAGATCAAGGGACACCTCTGCTTAAAACACTGCCATTGATCTCAACAACATAAAAGGCCTCTTAGTAAAAACTAAAGGGCAATGACTTTTTTTTTTTTTTTTTGTCTTTCTACTAAGTTCTGCTGTTTCCCTAACCCTGCTTTTTCTCTTTTGCTCTGTTATGTGTAGTAATATCTGACATACTCCTGCCTTAGGACATTGATCTGGGATGTTTCTCTGTGCTTGAGTAACTCCTACACCTATACTTTAATCACCATCCTTCTGATCTACTTTAATCATCTGACAGTAACACTGCACTAATTGCTAATAAGGCATTTAGAATGTGTATTAGTTGAAGAAGTCCATTTTCCCTCCTCTTACCCCAATTGTCTTAATAGGTTCTTTCCTCTGTTCAAAACAAGCCCTTGACCTGGAGACAGATACAGAATATAAACTTCATGATGGTATTCACTGAACAGCATATTTTGAGTCTAGTGACTTATATGTATTTTTCTGGGGTCAGCTGAGTGAGAATGAGAGAGTGTATGAGATTCCTTGGATTATAAAGCACAAAAATTAATCCAGGCTTTCATGTTAATGTAACAGTTCTATTGGAGAGTAAATTACTGATGTATTAATTGCATTAAGATTGAGTTTATGATCTTTATAAGGTAACTGCAAGAAAATGAGAAAATAACACAAAAATGTAAGGTGAGCTTGTAAGAAAAATGCATGGGCCTTCAGAGCCAGGTCAGGTGGGGAGGTACCATAGTTCTAGAAACGTGTTCCATTCACCCCTCTCCTTCATACTTACTCAGGAAAGAGTTATTTACACGTGAATTTGAGTTCTGTTAGCCACCTCATCTCTTGGGTTCTCTATGCCTTCACATCTACCAGTTTTCAGGGCATTCTTAGGGTTCTTTAACCTGTTGTTTCTCTCATCCTTTCTCTCATCCTAGAGTGGTGATGTTCCTTTATCTTTGGTAGTTAGTCTCCAGAGGTTGCTCACTACTTCACTTGTTCTGTTAACATTGTATATATGTATTTATAATATATTTCAGTATAGCATATATTTGTTTTAAAATATTTATTTATGTGAGGAAGAGAGAGAATGGGCACATGGCCTCATGTAAAAGAAATCCAGATGTGTGTAGCCCTTTGTGCATCTGGCTTTATGTGTGTTCCCAGGGGGCAAAATCTGACTTGCAGGCTTTGCAAACAAGAGCCTTTAATGTCTGCATCATCTTCCTTGGTCTGTAGCTCAGATCCAGTATAGTATGTCACTGTTTCTGTTAATACCTTTACGTCACTGTGAAAACAACCTGTTCTGGAATATTTACTCATGAACTGATATCATGTTTACTCTGTGTACCTCCCAGTCCAGCCACTTGAAGCCTTCCCTTGGAGTTGAGCAACACAGAAGCCATGTGGGCTGGTTGCAGAAACAAGGCCATCAGCATTCCTAGGAAAAGTCAGAAAGATGGAAGCCTCAGGCCCCTGCAGACAAACTGTCCTGAATCACTCGTGAAAATGTTTGGAAATATCTGTAACAAAACCTCTCATGCTAGCACTTAAGGACCACGAAATTATAAAGGCACTGAGACTATAAATACATAGCTGACCACCTATCGAACAGCTATTTCTTGATGGATATTAAACAAAAGAAAATATGAAATGGCAGAATTAATTTATGAAGTGAGACAAAAAAGGCAGTTAGCTCATATTGATTTGAGTTTATTAGAGAAATTTAATTACTAGAGGAGAAGAGCTGATCTGATTGAGATATTTCTTAGTTTTTCAAAATACTTCATTAATGAGAGAGGCAGAGGTATTGAATGCATGTCGTCCACAGACTCAGCTGTTTTATTAAAGTTTGTCACTTGGGTCTCCCACCACCTGGTTGGAGGAGGCATCCCTGGAGGCGGGTCTGAATTCCAGCTGAAAAGTGCCAGCCCCCAGTCCAGCTTACTGTAGTTCTCTGCTACTGCTTTGGGTTTGCCTGGCTTTTGATTGTTTCTCTCTGCTATCTGGAAGGATATCTTCCGCCACTTACAAACCTTCCCCTTCTATCTGTAAACTTGAAATAAATCCCTTCCTCCCATGTACGTTCTCTGTTTTGGACATATATTCCAGCAACTTGGAGATGACTACAACATAGAGAATGAGAATGAGAGCGCCAGAACTTCTTTTTTTTTTTAATTTGATTGATCAGTTTTCTTTTCAGTAAATACAGGCAGTTTGGTACCATTGTTTAGGCTCATCTATGATCTACCCCCTCGCATTAGACCCTCCTTGTTGATGTAAATGGGTCGTGCATTGTGGAGTTAGTCCCCAGTTATTGGCACGATAAATGTCTCTGCATATCATGACCCAACATGTGACTCTGACATTCTTTCCGCCCCCTCTTCAGCAAAATTTCCCTGAGCCATGTTGGGTTCATTTTTGGTTTGCTTCAGTGCTGAGGTGTTGGGGGCCTCTGAGGCTCTGGCTCTCTGATTTGGTAGGAGTTGATTTTTCTCTGCATTGGTCTCCAGAACTTCTTGACACTGGAAATGAACTCCTGTGCCATCTTGTGCCCCCGGCTTTAT
Source organism: Jaculus jaculus (assembly GCF_020740685.1). Classification (NCBI taxonomy): domain Eukaryota; kingdom Metazoa; phylum Chordata; class Mammalia; order Rodentia; family Dipodidae; genus Jaculus; species Jaculus jaculus. The sequence continues at coordinate 29,155,552 of NC_059104.1, forward strand.
ATGGGTACTGAGGAAGGGAATTCAGAGTGGCAGGGCTTTGCAAACAGGAATCTTTACCTGCTCAGCAATCTCCCCAGCCCATGTTTGAGATATTTTGAATGTATCACCTTTCTCATCCAATATGTACTCAAATGCCTGTACATGCAGCTCTTAAATATGAGTGGGTAATACCAGTTACAGGGCAAAAGGTAACCTTATTTATTCATTTGAAGAAAGACATGTGAGAATTAAAGATATATGAAGGCTTACTTCAGACATAATTAAAATCTCAAGTCAGCAGGTTGGAGTTACATAAGTCATGGGGTATCCTCACATGGTCCATGAATTAAAGTCTTGCTCAGCAAGGTGTGCTGTAAATTGGGACAAAATGGACCCTGTAAGGAATGGGACAATTTGGAAGAAGTTAGGTCACCACAGGCATGACTTAGAAGGGGTTGTTGTGACCCTGGAACCTTTCCCTCTGTTTCCCAGCCACCATGATGTAACCAGATATCCTCTGCTATTCCACCCTGCCATGACATCCTCTGCTGCCAAACGAACAAAGCAACAGAGCCAAACAACACCCACAAACTGAACTGAACAAACGGAATCTAAAGCCATGAGCTGAGTGACACATTCTTCATTTAAGTTGATTGATCTAAGGTGTTTGGTGCCAAGGATGCAAAGCCTACTAACATCCCAAGTTATCCAAAGAGAGATGTTTCTATAAGAAATGATTTAAGCAGAAAAAAAAAATAATAATAATAAAGGGAAAGAAAAAGGCTTTAAGTGAGATCCTGGGTCTCTGCTGATTGAGGCCATAGACAGTCACAATGTAGAGCTCCCAGGGCCTTTAGGATCTCAGACAGCCTCTTATCAATATCTAGCAGACTTCTAGGGTCCTTGTGTCCACATCTCTTAGAATAAACTCAGACAGTCTCTTCTATAAACCTGAAGGAAGGTCCTAAAACGGCAAAAGCCTTCAGATAAGAATGCACATAAGAATGCAGCCCCTCTCACACTGGCATTGCAACATCCAGCCAGGAAATTCAGGCGGGTCATGCCAGATCTAACTTCTAGATAATGCAAAATAATAAATGTGTTAATATAATCTATCTTCTGTGGGTAATTTATTAAATAGCAATAAAAATCCAATGCATAGCTCATTGAAGCATAATGCCATATACATCTATTTTTTTTAAATCTAATCTGTACATATGTTTCTAGATATAAAAAAATAATATATATCTGGACCATACCATGTTTGTTATTAATTGTACATACCTCCTCCTCCCCACATTTCCATTCTTCCATGTTAGTAAGATGTATACGGAGTGGGGGGAAACAAAAACCTCAAATTTGTAGGAAAACCTGTTTCCTTAAGCCTTCATAACACTTAGAAAACCCCTAGGCCACAACAAATATTTTCTATGGCCATATAGAGACCTTTATGAAAGGAAAGTACATAGCTCTCAGCTTGGTGTTCACACATAATAATTTCTGTATTAAGGGAATAAAAATCATCTCACAGCAAGGAAAAATGGGTGTGAAAGCAGGTCCTGAGTTTGACCTAAAGGAAAAGAACAGCACAGAGAAACAATCTTTTAAAATGTTAGTTTTCAATATTTGCCTTATTTTTTTTTAAAGATCCTCTCATCTCAAAGTTATCTTTGGAGAAAAGGTCTTAGACATACTTTTCTTATCCTCATAATGAGGCAGTGAGGTTTCCTGCAATTATTTTGAAGAACTTTACTGCTAATTATGAAGACAAGTAGGCAGCCCATGGGAAATTTGCATGTGAAAATGTGTAATTTGAGGGTCTTAACAATGTCTGGTAAGTCTCAAACTGATATACAATTTATGCTCTCTTAAAGTGCTGTATTTCTCCATTTGCCATCAATTCTCAGTTTCACTGATTTGCTTATTTCATTGTAGTACTTTAATTGTGGTATATGCTAGACGTAGTCTGTCTGCAATCAAGACTTGGAGCTATTTCATTTGTACTCTCCTCCTCTCTGACTTTTACCACTTATCTCGGGATCCCCGGTTGTCTTTATGGATTATATATACTTAGACTTCAGCTGGCCTGGAGATGCAGAGTGGTACGTCTTGGTACAGTTTGCATATCCTGAAACTTATATGCTGAATTTATTTATACTATACTTTCTTTCCATACTACAAAAATCCAAGCTTACCTCTCCCACATTATCTTCACAGTTAGTCAATAAATGTAACACAGGGGTCATGTCCATATCTGAACTCCCCCTCATAAGTTATTTGTAATAATGACTCATTTCCATAAGCCTCGAATTTGAGGATCAACTTGAAGGAAACCAAATATCCTTTATTTTAGAGTCAAAATATGTCTGGATCTCTCTCTCTCTCTCTCTCTCTCTCTCTCTCTCTCTCCATATATATATATAATTCAAAGATACTTCCTAATTTTGCCCTCCTGTGCCAACCCTTGAACACATTTTTTTGGAAAGTGTATATTGAACACATTTATTGTTTTTTAAATTTGTAGTCATTTATTTATTTGGGAGCAACAGACAGAGAAAGAGACAGATAGAGAGAAAGAGAGAATGGGCACATCAGGGCCTTCAGCCACTGCAAATGAACTCCAGACACATGCACCCACTTGTGCATCTGGGTAATGTGGGTCCTGGGGAATCCAGCCTCAAACCAAGGTCCTTAGGCTTCACAGGTAAGCACTTATCATTTAACATTTATCTTATTTCATCTCCCAATAGTTACATAATGCCTTATTAAAGACAGGGTAGTTGCAATTTAGAGCATAGCCTATGCAGACAGATGACCAGCTAAGTCCTTCATTTGTTACTTAAAATCTATGTGTGCCTGGATACCATTCCTTTCACCTCAGTTTCCTTATCTGGAAAATGGGGTGATAATATTATCTCTACTTAAAGAGTTACTCAAAGACATGTATGTAAGCATTGGATATTTGGCATCTTTATTATCTTTATTGTATGGTAAAAGTTATATATTTTTAATTATTTATTTACTTGAAGAGAGAAGAGAGAATGGGTATGCCAGGACCTCCAGCCACTGCAAACAAACTCCAGGCACATTCATCACCTTGTGCATCTGGCTTAAGTGGGCACTAAAGAATCCAACCTAGGTCATCAGCCTTTGTAGGCAAGTGGCTTAACTACTAACCCATCTCTCTAGCCCCTCGTTCTTGGCTTTTTGACAGATTTTCGGTCATAAAATTGATGATAAATCTGATATTTTAAGGCTTACATTAACATTGTAGAAAATTAAAATGTTTGTTGCTGACATTTTGCTGCTACATAAAAGAATATACATGAAAATAAGTAGTTATTTCTCACCTCTGCTGTTAATCAAGTGCACACAACTAAGCATCTGCTGATAAAACATTTTCTGGGGTTATTTTTATTGTTTTTATTTAACAGATAAAGAAATGGTAATTTCAATAATTAGTACATAACACTTAATCTTCACTTTTGATTAAATATGTGTGCATGTGAAAAACTTGATTTACATGCCCACTTTGTCCGAGCTAGGGTAGAAATTACCAGAGCCATCCGAAAGCAGCACATGCTGGCTCAAGATGAGTGTCAGGCCGCAACACGTCCAGATAACAAAGCAAGAGTCACGCAAGTCTAACTCCCAACCATTAGCTTAAACACTTAGACTGTTAACAACTTGTAAAATGTTGAATAGAAAGAAAAGTTTAGACACAGCCCTTTAGAAAATAAATGACTGCTATGCAGAAGTTAGAGAAAGGACTTACTGCATAATTATTTGTCTGAACGTGTGAAACGCTTCAGCTGTAATTTGGATCTTTGTAATGTTGATAAAGAATGACACTTCAGTGGACATAGGATCTTATTACTCTACACTCTTCCTGTTCAGTATGCCGTTGCTTTCTCCTGAACGTCTAAAAAATAAATCGCTCATTTCTGAGCAAAAGTAGTGCTGTTTGTAGCGTCATTCTTTCTGAAAGTAGGGGGGAAAATGATACTCATTCCTGAAGATAGAAAGATATATTTAAAAAAAAAAAAAAAAAGAGGGCTGGAGAGATGGCTTAGCGGTTAAGCGCTTGCCTGTGAAGCCTAAGGACCCCGGTTCGAGGCTCGGTTCCCCAGGTCCCACGTTAGCCAGATGCACAAGGGGGCGCACGCGTCTGGAGTTCGTTTGCAGAGGCTGGAAGCCCTGGCGCGCCCATTCTCTCTCTCCCTCTACCTGTCTTTCTCTCTGTGTCTGTCGCTCTCAAATAAATAAATAAATAAAATTTAAAAAAAAAAAAAAGATATTTCCTGTATTTTGTACTGTGGTGCTCCCATATATTTAGTCATTTCGTGGCACAAACTAAGCTGAGTAGCTTTCTCCTCTGTTTCTTTCCTCCCTGGTGCTTGTAATCCACCACAGTCTAGTACAATGAAGCCACGATAGATATTCCATATTAAATAACAAAGTTTCCAATTATAGCTGAAGCATTTCAAACATTTAGACATTTATTTTTCTAAAAGGCTACATCTAAACTTTCCTTTCTATTCAACATCTTATGAGTTGTTCTACAGTCTAAACATTTAAGCTAATGGTTGAGAGTTAGACTTGCGTGACTCTTGCTTTGTTACTAGGGTGTGTTGCGGCCCGACACTCATCTTCAGCCAGCATGCGCTCCTGTCGGATGGCTTCAGTAATCTCCACCCTTGCTCGGATAAAGCAGGCATGTAAATCAAGTCCTTCTGTCTGTTCCTCTTCCACATTGGGCTTTTAATTCATGGTGATATATTTTTTTCTTTCAAGTCATGCCAGACCTACCGGGACTGATGTGCTTTTCATCTGTCATTCTCTTCACACTGTGTGATTAAATTGCTTCTTGTGCTTTCAGGGAGACAGGCTAAAAAGCCTAAGAGGCCATTTCTAACTCAAATGTGTAATTTAACTTTTCTTTTCTTTTTTTTTTTTTTTTTCAATCTGAATTCTAGTCATTAGCCTGAGTTTGGATACAAAGGACTTGTTATAATCTGTAAATTTGTCCTCTAACTTCCTTTGAGGAGGAGAAATTTAAAGGAAGTACCAAAGTTTATATTCACAGCAGTTTATACAGATTAAAACAATTTGTTTTTGAATAGAAATTTTTACATTACATTATGTTAATTTTAAACAACACAAGATACCATACTAAAATGTAATTGACACAAACATTCTTCAATTGGAGAATATATAAAGGAAACATCTTTCTTAATATGTAATTAAAATTATATTTGCAATATCAAAATTATGCCATTGATATCATATTCTCAGTTATGCTTGAGAAAACAAGTTAAAACCCTGTTTTGGCTTGCTCTTTGAAGCTAAGATTGACTTCTCTTATTTTGCTCTATACTTATTAATCTGTAAATGATAAAGTTATATTAAATAAATAAAAAGTCTGTTTTTAGTTATACAGTCTAGATTCCATTTACTGTGAGGCTCTCTGGCTCTATTTTGTGTGTGTTTCCATCTTTTGTTTCTAGTTGAGAAATTCAGTGCGAAGAAATATTGTATCTCAAAGGTTTACCTACTGCTTCCTTTTAGATATTTTAAATCATTTTTACTTGGACATCTTGGAGGAACTGAGTTCATGTCATCGTTCTCATTCTTGTTATTTGATCCTAAAACTGGCTTATGTGTGTGTATAGACTCTATCTATACAGTATATATTTATATGTTATATATGTAAAATAATTATTTCTTTAAAGAGTTAAATAAGGTGCATAGTATGGTAGTGGTCAGACATCATGTGTAGTTAGAAGTTATTATGGTACTATAATATGCTGTCAGTATGAACATGAAGTAAAAGGGAATGTAGATCATAGTGATGCCAAAATATATGAAATTTGGTGCCACATCATCTATATATCTTTGCAGTGCCATAGTAATTCAGTGCTATGTTTGTCTCATCTTAACTTGTAATATCTGGACAACATAGTTTATATTTTTCTTAGTGGTTAAAGAATATGTCATTAGTTATGACACTGGGAAGTCATTTGGCTCAAAGAAGATACTCTATGGACCACTTCTATTTGGGATAAAACATTTGAAATATAGGTAGTGAAATTAGTGAAGTTGGCTTTCTAGAGAAGGCTTATTTTTTTAAAAAAATATTTAGAGCTTTAACACGTAAACATATTACAAATTGGTCATAATCCCGTCATATTATTTTCTAATGTTCCTTCTCTTCCATCCTCATTCCACTGAGGCATCTCTTCAACACAGTATCAGTAGTCACATTAGGGTCATAGCTATACCAGTCAGTCCCTGGGAGGAGGGCAGTGCTTCACAATATACCTTCCCACCATGTAGACCTAACATGGGTTTTCTGCCTCCTCTTTTGTAATGTTCTCTGAGCCTTGTAGGGAATATTAAAAGTCTCTTCTAATGTTGTCTCCCAGTAGCCTCTTATTTTCTGCTTTGATGAGTTTTGAGTCTTCTTATTGTCTACTGCCATCTCTCTGGAGGTTTTCAGGCTCAGACTTTTTTTCATATATGATTTTTTTTTTTCCTCTTGGTGAAAGAAGTGGATTTTCTGATTTCTAGCTTATAAATTCCAAAGCTTAATATGCAGGTAGCTGAAGAACACTCAGTTGTAATAATGATGAAGATACTGCAGTATAAATGTCTACAATTCTCAGAATTTTTGGTGCAAAATATTCAAGTATCTTGTCAGCCATGCTAATTATATTCTTAAAATAGGTCATTTTTTTTTACATGTGTGTTATTCTTAGTTATGAGTGATTAGAAAATGTATTGCAAAGGTTTTTGGAATTAACCAGTCAGTTTTGTACAGAGAAAGATCTTGTCCATTGTTCTTAATATTTAATCCCTGCTTCTCTGAAGATTTGTATCTATGTACATAAATTTATTATAAACTTTACTCATGTACAAGTTGTAGAGCACCAATTTACAAAATTATCCTTATACCATATTTTTATTAAAATTCTGTAGAGCTCTGAAATTCTCATAAAATTATTTTATTGATTTTTGAGTAACTCTTGTATCTAAAACCTAACTGTAGCAGATAAATAAGTTTACTTCAAACATAAAAAATATTGTTTTCATTTGCATTCATATGTATGGTGAAAATGAAACAAGAATATGTGTGTGAGAATTTCATTTGTTCTGCAGTCATGAAAGTCTTGTGTGCTGCATCAAATGACTCTTTTAACATTCTGGGAAAATATTACCTAATTTTTAAGCTATTCAAAAATAAAAGTTCAACAAGCTGATCATTATACCATTTTTTCACTATAACATCAAAGAGACATTACTTACCTAAAGTATGTGTAATAGAAGAATAAAATATAAAAATAAGTAAAAAGTAGTGAATTTTATATCTATTAAAATTTTAAATCATTGGCTGTAGAGATGGCTTAGCAGTTAAGTGCTTGCCTGTGAAGTCTAAGGACCCCAGTTCAAGGCTTAATTCCCCAGGACCCACTTTAGCCAGATGCACAAGGGGGCGCACATGTCTGGAGTTGTTTTGCAGTGGCTGCAAGCCCTGGCATGCCCATTCTCTCTCTCCCTCTCTCCCTCTCTCTCTCTCTCTCTCTCTCTCTCTCTCTCTCTCTCTCTCCCTCTTTCTCTCTGTGTCACTCTCAAATAAATAAAATTTAAAAAATCTTTAAAAAATTTAAATTATTTATAAAATATAAATTTCATAATAGCATTTGTCATCAAACTGATCAGAAAACTTACCAAAAATCTCACAATTTTCTCTCTCATATTGAAGTGCCAACTCCCACAGGCTCACCACTGAAGGCACCTGATTATTTTAGGGGAATTACTAAGTGAGAAGTGAGAGATTGCTAATGGTGTGCATGGTGAGAAGAGGTTTCCAAACTCGTAAGTTCTCAAACAGCAAAATCTACTTTAAATACAAAAAAAAAAAATCCTTACTCTTATAAAAATATAAAGCAAATAAAAGTCACCAGCATCCATTATGCAACATCCTTTCCTATCTTTCATACCCAGCCATGAAACTGATAAAGAAGGGATAAACAGGTCCCATCCTAATTCTTTATTACTACCAGTTGTGCTGAGAAGTATTAGCATTAATTCAAAATCAATGTTCATGTGATCATTAAAGAAGCTTTGGGCCAGTTATGGTCAAGTTGGTGATTTATACTTTCTAAGAAATATTTGAATAGTAATTATCCTTTAACTTAAATTTTAAAAAGATAGACAAATAAAAGGAAAAGGTCAGCAAAGATGGTGCATTTGATAACACAAGACTTGATTTAATGCTTTACTAAATACTCAGAAATGTATTTGACAGGATTACAACTGGGAATTAAATATATTAAATACAAAAATGTAACCTCACTTAATGCTGCTAATTAGAGAATATTAGTTATTGAGGACTCATCTTATTAAGAAGATGTTACAATTTTAAGCTTCCAGGAGTGTCAAAACAAATAAAATCCTATAGTTAATCATGTTTGCACAGCTATATTATTCTTAAATTCAGTTATAAGAACTGCATGAGAAAAAAATTGAGAAATAGTATTATTTTGTTGATATTTCCAGGTAAAGCTTTAAAATACAATACATGCAGCTTGAACAAAGTTTCTATATCGAGTGAGTGACAAATTATAGAAATTTGTACAACAATTTTGAAATTTAAGGAATCTAAGTGCCAGTAGATGAGGTTTCCAGAGAGGGTCTATCTTCTAGTCTATAGAGCCTTCAGGCTGAGTCCTCACTGACTATGCAGCTCTCCCAAGTCTTTTACAGAAGAACTTATTATAAGTATTTAGTTTTCTGCCCTGGAGAACTAACCATCTATCTGATATACTTGTATTCCATTGGGGTGAAGATTTTAACATTAATTTTGGAAATTTCTTTTTTTTAAAATTATACAGACTTTCTGCCTGAAACACAGAACAGTTGTGTTTTTTTTTTCCATATGAGTAAGACAAAAGATGGTCCTTAAATGAAGGAATTTTTGTGAGGATGGATATCTGCTCAATTTGTGTCAAAAAGTCTGAGTTTTTAAGCATCACATATACAATATATGAATTATTATGATTTCAGATGCATCTACATAAATATATATAGAAGTAGTTCTATGTATGAGACATGCTTTAGATATAGTTACATCATGATAAAATATTTTGTATTATAAAATTTCATAAGTATCACTATTTGCTAAAAAAGTTTATAAATTAAATGAAAAATGCTTCACTATAACGAATTTCCATAACTATTGGAGCTATATAAACATTTGTTACATATCTATTTGATACAGTATGGATAATAAGAATCAACAGAAATTATCATTTGTATAGCCATTATTAAATCAGTTTATTGTTAGGTTCTAAAACCTTGAAACTCACATTAAGACTGAACATTATAATAAGAAATATAAATTGTGCAATAAAATGTTAAATTGATTGGAATTTAATGTGTTTACCAGTTGAGAAAAATGTGCTACTGAAGTTATTAGCTATTTTCTTGCTGAGCCTTTTGAAATATTAATATGACAATTTTTTTGTTGTTTCCATAAAAAATGGCATGCAAACAAACCATAATTCCCACACAGATGATTTCCTACATTTTAGTATATGCTTTTTCTTTGTTAATGAAGTGTGGTTGTTAATGAGATGGCTTGCATGTTGGCATAGTACAGGAGCCCCTCACCTGTGGAGTATTATTTATAAAGATAGATGTTGATATTAAATATATTCCATATTAAACCTTTTATAATTTTTTTTATTCATTCATTTTAGAAAGAAAGAGATAAAGAGAGAGAGAGTATGGGGATGTCAGAGTTTCCTTCCATTGCAAAGAGCTCTAGACACATGTGCTTCCTTGTCATCTGGTTTATGTACGTACAAGGAAATTGAACCTAGGCCATCAGGTTTTCATATCTGAGTCATCTCTCCAACCTAGTACTAAGCCTCTTTTTCAGAATTCTCTCCATAGTCAGATTTCCATGAATAGAAATTATTACAATGTTGTGTTTATAATTAAAGAATAGTATCAACAATTCACTAAAGTAATGTACACCAAAATGTTTGTATCTACCTTTAACATTTGTTAGTTTTCCATTTGCCTTTTGACTCAGCTAAGATCACAGAGAATTAGAAATTATTAACTATTATATTCCAGTCTTCTTTCTTATGATAATTTCATAAATGATAATAGTCTAATGGATAGGAAGCTGGATTAGCCAAATAGCAATTTAGGCCAAAAATCCTAAAAATCCTCTATTTCTGAAGTATGTAGAACTGAATGACTTCCTCAAATGTGCTACTGTTTTTCCTTTATGTAAAAAGAAAATGACTAGCAGCCCCTTCCTCAGATACTAAATTTTAATTACATATGGAAATTAATTATAAATATCAAGCTCTCAGAATGTGTTTTCCCTTTTGATTAGACAGACACGTTTTGCAGGGTAATCACTTTATTATAATATGAACAAGGTTCCTTAGGGACTGAAAAGGAGCTTCATTTTGTTAAGTCTTAAGAGATATTTGGAATGGCATGTTTTAAATAAAGTTGCAAATAATAAGTCGTTTGGATTTTTTCAATTGATAAATACATCGTTGATAATATGATAATTGAGAAAATTTTCAGCAAAGCAGCAAAGCTATGTTATAAAAATGATGGAAATAATCTATCTTAAATGGATGTACATAGCATATACTTTCATTTTTCATAAAGAAGGCAGACAAACTTGTTACACTCATATTAAACTGAACAGATTGGTCTCAAAAATATAACATGAAGGGTAGATTTGATTTATGTATTTATTGGCTCTGTGTTTATAACTTTAGACAGAAGTTTATTGTGGTACAAGATGCAAATGACTTATTAAAGTCAAATATATTTAAGATAATAGATTAAAAATATAAAGGGTATTTGAGGAAGGTGTGCAGATACTTTTCTATAAAACACAAAACTCCAAGGTACTTAAACAGCTGGAAAAGTATCATCAGGAAATATTACATAGACAAAAATCCTATAAAATTATGGGTTATGATATTAATTTTAGCAATAATCCTTATAGAATAATGTATGGTTTTTCCTAAATATTAAGTCGATAGGGACATTATTAAAAGTAAAATTTGAAGCAAAGGAGATAGCTCAGTGGGTAAGAGTGCTTGCCACACATGCATGAGGACCTAAGAGGACTTCATTCACCCTGAGTTATATTCCCTAACACTCAGGGAAAGACTTGGGAATGGCCTTGCATGCCTATATCCCCGTTTTTATGGGGAGTAGAGACTGGAAATTGCCTGGGCTTGTGAAAATGGCAGACCTGGCTTCAAAGAGAGATTTAATCTCAAGGATATGTGCTGATGAACAATACAGAAAGGTATCTGATGCATTCTTCTGGCTTCGGTATATGTCTGCACACACAGACACAGACTGCACACCATGCATACTACATCTGCACCCCTAAAAGGTAATAACAAATATGCAAATTCTTATACGATAAGAACATCAAAATAAGCTGGACATGGTGGTTTATGCCTTTAATCCCGGCACTTGGGAGGCAGAGGCAGGAGGATTGCCATGAGTTCAAGATCACCCTGAGACAACAGAGTGAATTCCAGCTCAGCCTGGGCTAGAGCTAGACCCTACCTTGAAAAAAGCAAACAAAAAATAAAGAATAGCAAAGTAAGATATAAAGGCACATGAATATGTATGACACAAACAAATTTTGCACATTCTTTTGTACTTATAACTCATTACTTTACAGTACTTCCAACTAACATGGAAATAAAGTACAATATTTACATTAATATTCCACACATGAAAATGTATGCTGTATTAATTTTGTCTGCTGTTTTGATATATTATACTAAATGTATAATATGGATATGTAGGGTTAGCACAGCATATAAATATGCATACATATATATCAGTATTATTAATTTTTGAATATTTTATTTATTTGTATATTTATTTGAGTGATTGAGAGAAAGAGAGAGAGAGAGAGAGGAAGGGGCAGATAGAAAGAGAATGGGCACACCTGGCTTCTAGCCATTGCAAATGAACTCCAGATGCATGCACTTCCTTGTGCATCTGGCTTATGTGGGTCCTGGAGAATTGAATGGGGGTCCTTAGCCTTCACAGGCAAATGCCTTAGCCACTAAGCTATTTCCCCAGCCAAATATTATTATTTTTTTAAGTTTTCATATGTATTATTAATTGAATTTGTACCAAAGAGTCAAGATCATTGAATGTAAAAGAATGGTAGCGAGTTGGAACTTACCTAACATCACTTAAAATATTTAACTTGAATTACATTAAATAAGTAAATAATAACTAAGGAAAGGTATAAAATTTAAAAACTACTAAAAATATACTAGTAAGGGCTGAAGAGATGGATTAGGGGTTAAGGAGCTTGCCTATGAAGTCTAAGGATTCATCGTCAACTTTGCAGGTCGCACATATGCCATATGAACAAGGTGACACAAACATGCAAGGCCATGCATGTACACAAGGTGGCACACACATCTAGAGTTCAGTTGCAGTGGCTGGAGGCCCTATAGCTACTGGAAACTAGAATGTAAAACTATATAGACATCCTGAAAACAATGCAGAGTTATCATATGACCTAGCATTTTGACTCCTGTCAATACTACTCAGAGAGAAGACCACACAATGAACAAATGGTTGTATTCCAATGTCTACTGTAGCATCATTTGTAGTTGCCAAAGAAGAATAATAAGTACATCTTCTCTAATTGACAAATGCATTAACAAAATCTAGCCTATTCTGACAATGGAATGACTTGCAGGCCATACAAAGCCACCGTATGGCATGGTGACCACAGTGAAGGATAGAAAACTGTGGTCTTGAACAGTCGTGAGAGAGTGGGTGTCAAGTGGTCTCAACATGGACATTAGGGCTTTGGGAAGTGGTGCAAACATTAACTGGAATCAATCACTTATTCTTCAAACTTCCTGGTGTACATGATACAGATTTTCATGTTAATTTTACAAACACGGTATGTTTGAAAGGGAAGGAAAACAGAAACAAGAATGAAATACTAGCACATGCTAAGACAGGTATAAATCTTATGAGCCAATGATTTCTGGAAGAAAAAACAAAATCAGGTACAAGACTGCACATTATGATTCAATCTATTAAAAATTGAGAATCAGTACACTAGAGAAATCAATGGATATAAAACAGAGTAATGATACCTTAGGTTTCAAGTTAGAGGCTTGGAAAATAGAAGGCTGATTGCTTATCATTATGAAATTTTTATACATGAAAATTTCCTCCAGATAGACAGTGTATTATGGTCATATTCATCCTCCCCATTACTCTTTCCTCTCCCCTTCCCATCCTGTTTAATATCATCTTCTTCCCAGCTAGTCATATTCTTGCTTCTGCATGTGTGTGTGTGTGTGTGTGTTGGTGTTGTTCAGGTAGCCATATCTGCTGTTTCCATGATTGCAACAGCTGTGTCATATCCAGAAGAGAGCATACCAGTACATCATCTGCCCTTACAATCTGTCAACCTCCTTCTTCTACCCCAATGGTCCATGGGCCAGGGAGAGGATGACAGAGATGACATAGATGTCCCCTCTAGGGCAGAGCACTCAACGGCCATTGATTATAAGCACTTTAACTACTTAGGACTCTCTTCCATAACTTTAAATATAATTGTGTGCACACACAAACAAGCAAAAGAAGAAAATCTTGACCAAGTCTGATGGCATCACTAATATATAGGTATAAACACAAATATTCAGAAAGCAGGTTGACTGCATATCAGTTCAGCAAAACATCACTAGTAGATTCCATACTGCTAAGACAATGAACTTCCCAGCCATAGGTTTTGATCAGATTTACAAAACTAGGCATATGTTACTTCCTATGGGGCCTGAAATCCAATCAGCAGTTGGTTACCCTTAAAACAAGCACTTCACATGGCTCCAGTGAGTAATTCTTATATGTGAAGTCAAAATTTAGCACACTGGGGCTGGAGAGATGGGTTAGCACTTAAGGCATTTGCCTGCAAAGCCAATGGATTTCCCAGGATCCACACGAGGAAGATGCCCAAGGGAGCACATGCGTCTGGAGTTCATTTGCAGTGGCTGGAGGCCATGGCACATGCCCATTCTCTCTTTGTCTTTCTCTTCTCTCTATCTCTCTCACCCTCTGCTTGCAAATAAATAATTAAAACAAATTAGCACACTGGTTCCACACTTGGGTAAGACTCACAACAGCCTTTACTGTACATTCGCCCACACACACCCACCCCACCCACCCCCACACAATTCTAGCAACATGGGAAAAGTCAGAGCTCCATTCTAGCCTAATTTGTCTGTCTTGTATCCCAAGCGTGTAGTGTCTTCTGTACTAGGGTCTTATTGTGTAACTTTGGTGGGCAACCAAGAGCAATTGCAATGGCCTGTATAATTTCAAGTTTCTTTCTGAAGTGGTAAAAATGTTCTGAAATTGATTGGGTTGATGGCTGAATATGCAATATATAAACTAAAAACATTGAAATTGATATTTTGAATGAATTAATTTTCTGTCACCATCACCCTGGGGCTGATGAGTAATATTTTAACAGCTGTAGACTGGTGAGCAGTGTAAATACTTCAGTTGGTAGAGACGTTTGACTCAAAGAACCAAATCATTCATTGTGTTAGAGTAGAAATAGAAGGTGGCAGTCATAAGTCAAGTAATGCAAGCCATTGATGTCATAACACACTGGGATAAAGAAAAATAATGAGCTCTCTAGTAGCAGAATTGGGCTGTTATATAATGTACCCTATCTACCATAATGGCATTCTAGCAATAAACATTAGGTAGTAAAATAAGTCTATGGGATAACATTTTCTATATTCCCATCTTCTATGAACATGTATTTACATCTTTATGTAGAGATAGATATTAAGTAGCAGTATTATAAAACTTGGCAATGCCTTTAGTCTTTAAATTAAGTGACACACCACAGTATGTCTGCACTTGAAATGGAGTAACCAAGCATGGCAATTAGGTTTTCCATGAAAATTTCTGAAAAACACATTGGTTGTTTTAAAGAAGTTAGCTGTAGCAGGTCTCAATGGTGATTCACAGGTACTTTTTTCAGAGCATGTAATTCACAGTGAAACATGGATATTGAGCTACTTATATAAAACATTTGAATATTTGCATTTGGAACATGAATAGCTTTGAAAAATCACCATATACGATACACATTTGGTCCCTGAGTTGCTAAGTGGTATCCTTGTCCTAGAATAAGGGCATAGACAATTAAAATATGCAGGATTAAATAATCTCATCATTTCACTCCAAGAGATACAATGAATTACCACATAATTCCGTGATTCAATGGTATATTTGAATGTGAATACCTCACTTTACTGCAATGCTATACACATGCATATAACTACTCATGAACATGAGCCCATACACATGTGGGAATTGTTTCTGGTAGTATTTATGTGTAGATCCTTTGAAGATATTCTTACAAAACGATCTTTACCATGTATTTTTTCTTCTTTATCTTTTGTTCATTTTTTTGAGGTAGGGTCTCACTTTAGCCAAGATTACATAGACTGTATATTCTCATGAACCATGTATTATTTCAAGTCCACTAATGCTTAAAACAAATTGATCTTGTCATATAATCTCTTTATAGATTTACTTCATTTTTTTTTTGTTTTTTGTTTTTTTTCAGGTAGGGTCTCACTCTAGCTCAGGCTGACCTGTAATTCACTCTGTAGTCTCAGGGTGGCCTCCTATCTCTGCCTCCCAAGTGCTGGGACTAAAGGCATGCATCACCAAACTCGGCTTAATTCAAATTTTTAAATATTTTAAAACATTTATCTTTTCATAAGCCTACTTTTTCTATTCAGGAAAATATTTGTTGATCCTCTTAGAACAATGAGGACATACAAGTGTTAAAATCATCATTACAATATATCACTGTGAATTAATTTTTTTTTCAAAAGCATTCACCTCTCTCCTCTGATCACCCCCACACTCTGAACATAACACAAGCAGGTGACACAGGCAACCACAAGAGACATATGTAAGTGATCAGAGCTCAGAGAGATTGTACTGTTAAAAATACCTGCCTAACCATCTTTATCTAAAGATGTTGTATTCTAGGCAATCTTCATAGCACAAACCCAGTTCCCCTGAGCCAAATAATCATCATATCACCTACAAAATGCAATTACCCTCAGCAGGATAACAGATAATTGGAACATGCATAGACGCATATATTTATCACTTTCTCTGCTGTTTACAGTCTTATTATGCTCGTTCTGAGATGTGGGGAAAGTCAGAACACCAAACAGAACCCCTTGCTAGCAATCAGGAGAGCTGTCCACAATGCATCCCTCTGCTAGAACGTAACTGCACATCAGGTGAGCCAAAGGATATAGAAGAATTTTCCATCTCCCCTCAACAGTTATCAATGCACTATGTAGCACACATCCAATCACCTTATATTGTGCTTCTCTGAAAAAATACCAAATGAAATTTAAAATTCTGTTGTTGAAATCACTGGCTTCAGCTCTGACATGCAGACATATTTCAAGTTATAATTTATATCATACATTAAAGAAAAAAAAAACATATCTAGGGACTTGAGAGAGGGCTCAGTAGTTAAGGCACATGACTGAAAAGCCCAATTCCTAACAATCCAGCTTTGATTCCCCAGTATCCATGTAAAGACAGATGCACAAAGTGCTGTGGATCATTTGCAGTGGTTAGAGGCCATCCATATTTATTCTCTCTCTCTCTTTTTCCTTGCAAATAAATAATTTTTAAAAATCATTGAGGGCTGGAGAGATAGAGGCTTGAGTCCCCAGCACACACGTTAGCCAGATGTACAAGGGGCCACACGCATCTGAAGTTCCTTTGCAGTGGCTGGAGGCCCTGGCGAGCCCATTCTCTCTCCTTCTCTCTCTCTCTCCCTCTTTCTCTCTCTGTTTGTCACTCTCAAATAAATAAAAATAAACATTTTTTTTAAAAAGTGATTGGACAAGCCAGGAGCAGCTGGTGCACACCTTTAATCCCAGCAGTCACGAGGCAGAGGCAGAAGAATTGTTGTGAGTTCAAGGTCACCTTGAGGCTACATAGCATAGTGAATTCCAGGCTAGCATGAGCTAGAGTGAAGCCCTACCTGGAAAAAAGAAAAAAAAAAAAGTCTGGACAGATTGAACAAAAAAACTTTGTTAGATCCACAAGGAAACTGAGATTGATTCACAAAACATGACTTCAATTGTCGAAGGCCATACAAATGCAGAGATCTACAGGTGGGGGTAGAAATCTGTGGAACTGCTAACAAATGCCAGCATGGCTCTCTGTCAAGGAAAGAACTAGAATTCTATGAAAACAAGGGCATTCCAGAGTGGGTTTAGGATATAAAACTTGATAGGTGACCAGCAGAGGGGAACAAGATGTGATGATAAAGGGGAAGGGGCGGACATAATGCGTAGCATGGGAGTGGAAGAGGTTCGATATGTGGGAGAGGGCCAAAGGGAGAGAGAAAGGGGTAAGAAAAGGGGTCAAAGTGAAACAAGCAACAAAATTTATATGAAACAAGGCATAATGAAAGAAGCTGCTTTAAAATTTGCTTGGAAATCATAGAGCTATTTATTGCTATAAATTAGTCCTTTTGTAAATGGAAAATGTTTTTGTTCAAGTTTTAAAAAGCTAGTCATCTATAGTGAAATGTTTCTTAACACTGAGAAGTATAACTTGTACTAATATTCAGGGCCTCCAGATATCACAATAGTATATGAAGAAGTACTTCAAAGTTTACAAATTCATTTTTCTACCCAATAATAACATTATAGCAGTTGGTTTACTTTAATATAACAGATACTGCACGACAAGTGAAATTCTTGTACTGCGTGAAGGGAGGATAGGAGAAATCTAGCTTCTTTTAGGCAGTGTCCATTCCAGATTGAAGCCCAGTGAGAACGAGGAAATGCCACCTCCACTTGGCACAAGGACAGAAATGAAACTTGTGTCTGATCAAGACTGATCCTTGCTGCCCACAGTCTAGCACGCTACCTAAAAAGATATTGCAGGTGGGCACACTTTGGGGTTCATCCTACAAATTGTACAATCCAATCTGGTCTTCCTCTTACATATGTAACTCTGAAGCTCTAAAGGATGTGGCCTTTTTGCCCTGTGTTAGTCTGACACATGTGACTCTGGCCTCTAACCCTGAGAGCACAGCGTTGTTTTCAGCATTCTTCTGGCTTATAGCTTTGAATACTTTCTCAATTTGGTTACTTGTATAACTTTCCTCTGGTTTCCAAAGCCAGGTCTACCAAATGGGTGCTTCACCAACTCTACACTTGCGACCTGTGCAATTTCTTTAAAAGCAGGGAAACCATGAGTGTGACCTTCTTCATTAATCATTTCTCCTCTGAATCTCCTGGTCTCTGCCTAGATATCCATCCTCTCAATTTTCCTTGAGCCTCACCATTTGCCCCCTTAACTTCACTATGAAGAAAAGCAACAAGGCAAATGCCGTGCGAGTTCCTCCTAGTCTCTGTACCCAAGATCCTAGATTCTACTGTTCTCATGTTTGCTGCTCTACTCTTTTCCTTCTTATAACACCATATTTTCTCTTAATTGAGCTTTCCATGTGTCCGCTGCTATACTCTAGTCCCTCTTTAAAGGCCTTAGTTTCTCTTAACTCCCAACCTCACTTAAATGAACCCAATAATTTTTTTTATTTCCCCTAAATAAACTTAATAATTCATAATTAATCCTTCTGCCTATCTTTATTATTTACTTATTAAAGGTAGGACAGAACCCAAAACTTGGGCTCCATAAATTCTGAGGGACCCCTCCTGAACCCTAAAATCCTATATCACTGATAGTAGTCATTCTGAATTGCAGGAGCTGTTGTTAAACTAATTATTTTATTCATATGCAATATACTAAGATAAACTACATTTCATTGACTAATATGCAATAATCAATGTGTGATATAGTTAGATTTCATTATTTCATAATAAATTTCAATTTTCTGGTAAAAATTTTCCTTAAATATTATAAAAAACAAAACTTAATCTTTGAGAAGTTTCAAAATTGTTGAAACAGAAAGCAAAAATTATTCTTAAATTATTCATAAATTGTCTGGGTATAGTGTGAATATAAATTTAATCCAGACACTTAAAGGGGAGAGGGTTGAGGATCACCACAGGTTCAGGATCACCCTCAGTTACATAGCAAGACCCTGTCTCAAAAAACAAACATATACATATATTAGTATATTCTTAAATGTTAGAATATAATTGTATTTATATGAAACTGTTTCCTATAGTCAATTGAACTCTGGGTCCTTAATTTTCAGACAAAATTAGAAATATCTCTTCCTTTTCAGTATACACATCAATAATTCTGATGACTCCTTATCAGTGAATCTTTAAATCTTTCTGCTTATTTGCACAGACAGCACTTTTCTAGCTTCCACTTTCCATGCCAACAGCAAGTGGACTGACAGAATGATAAAAATATTGAGGCACAAAAAGTATTTCCTTGCCAAACTTGTTTGACAGTGCTTACCAAACTTCATCATTGGTCAACTTTAAGATAAATAGCCTTTCCTTGTTGCTGAAGGCAAGGAAGCAAGAGTCAGCAGTACAAAATAAGTCTAAAAAAGAAGCAGTATGTGTGACAGACCAAAACATAAAATGATTACACAGTTATATTCTCTTTTCACTTGCTCCATTGGAAATGCTAATTTTTGTTCTTGTAAGTAGTCCTAGAGAGGAGGCAAAAAGTGACATTGCACCTTAGTAGAAATAACTTATAATTTTAGAAAAATAATCGAGAAGTGTGTATGTGTGTGTAATGTGCAAAAACAAAATAAGTAGTCATGTATAATATATATATATACATATATATATATGCAAATGAATATACATATATGCCAAATAATATTTCTTCCTGGATTCTGTTATGAAATAGATTGAAATTTTCAATGTCACAGTGATAAGCAATTTCTGGTTGAACTCAAAAAGAAAGATATAATACATTAATAATCTTATAATGACTAAAATATTTCTTACTGACTTTTACAAGTAAAATATGGATTTTTAAAAATTAACACTTTTTTAAACAATGTAGTTTTTAAATTTTTTTATTCATTTTTATTTATTTATGTGAGAGTGATAGAGAGAGAAAGATGCAGATAGAGATAGAGAAAGAGAGAAAGAGAGAGAGAGAGAGAGAGAGGGAGGGAGAGAGAGAGAGAGAATGGGTGTGCCAGGGACTCCAGCCACTGCAAACAAATTCCAGATGCATGTAGCCCCTTGTGCATCTGGCTAATGTGGGTCCTGGGGAATTGAGCCTCAAACTAGGCTCCAAAGGCTTCACAGGCAAGCGCTTAAGCTCTAAGCCATCTCTCCAGCCCAACTTTTTAAAATTAACATTTTTGATTGGATAAATGGTAAACAATGACATTAAACTATGTGATATTTCAATATTTTATGTTTTTATTAATTTGACAAGATAAAGAGGAAAAATAGAAATAAGGTAGAATTTTTATAAAGCTTAGTTAGGAACAGAGGTCCAAAGAGAGAACTTGCCTTGGCAGAAAGAGAATATCTCATCCACAGTGGCTACAATGTCCCAATGTAGTACACCACCTATCACACCAGGAATCAGTCAGCTATCTCCTGTACATACCCAAGTCTGCAGAAAAAATCCGTCCTTATTAACCAAGAAGGCCTTGTCTTGACTCTTGGCAGTATTCTCCTGGTGCCAACTCCTTTGGCCCTTACTCTATCCCCTTTCCCAGCCTGACTGGGGTGGAGAAAGGAAAATTATGTGCTCCCTTCTGCCAGCCTGACCTGGAGAAAGGATGACTCTTGTTACTTACCTGGGTACCTTTTTTGTTTGTTTCTGACATGCATTTTGTTTCCAGACGAGTTTCACTTTGTTATATGTGTCATTTCCTTTACACTTTAGGTCTATCACAGGTGTTATAACTCTTGACTTTCTTGGTTACTTAATTAATCTCCTATCCCAATCTTGATAATCCCTTGCTCTGTTACATGTATGATTTCTGATCACTTAGGTCCTTTACAATTTCTTAATCCTCTCCAGTCTCTTATGTGAAGGAGAATGTTGTGGTTCTTATACTCTGCCTTACAGTGTGTGTGTGTGCACTCCAAGCCTTTTTACACCCTCAAGATCTCTCTGTGATGGACATTCCCTCTGCCTCCCCTCTGTTGGCAAAGAGGGGAATTTCTGTTTGTCCTGTTTATTTTCATAATTTATAAATCCTCAATAAATAAATCCAATAATTCATAATGTATCCTTTGCAGAGTCTTTTCTGCAACTCCTTGTTAAAATTGTCAAAAGCCCAAAAGTTAGGGTTCACAGGCCTTCCTTAAACACTAGAATCCTGCATCAGTATGTGATACATAATATGAAAATAACTTGAAGGCATAAATCACATCAATAATAGTCTTACGTTGTAGTGGATATCTATATACAGTAAAGAAAATGCATATGTTCTCCATTTTCCTTAATCCCACATTTCCTTAACCTACTTACAAGTATATTACATGCACATTTGCAGCACTGGTTTCATGATTCTGCCACTACACTGAGTCAGAAAATGAAACACCATGCGGCTCGCATGATCTCTCTCACATGCAGATCCTAGTTTCAGAGATTTGTGTCTTCTACTTGAAGCATCTGTAGAGACCAGGAAGGTCAAAAAGGTCAGAGTACAATGTAAGTGATACCAAAGTAATGGAAGGAGCATACTCAGGTTGTAAAATGGTAAGCAAGGATGAGGGTGGATGGAAGAGGTGAAAGAAGGGACTGTGAGGGAGGGTTAATAAAAACTTAATAGATATGAAGTAGTCATTTGGTAATCTACTATCAAAAAAAAAATGAGCATGAACAGAAGAAGTACACAGAACAGGTGGCTAATAGGGATCCCAGAAAGCAGGGGTTATTTATCACAGAAAATTAATTATGTCAGGTGTGGTATGTATACCTCCCTAAGAACTGCTAGTTAGGGAAGCCCCAGAGGCCTTCAAAACAAAACTATACAGGCTACTTCTTCTAACGCTTTGGTTGCCCACCAGAATGAAACAGGAGCTTGGTTATAATCTGGAACCCTTCCCCCTACTGGCTACATCTCATAGTGCTATGAGGTGCTATCCAGGTAACGAGGCAAGAAAAATCATCACCCCACAATGGACTCTACATGGTACAATATTGATCCGGCTGGTGAGTGGTGCCATCAGTGCAGGGGTGGCCTGAAGGCTATGGTGGTAACCTGTGGCTTTCTTAGGTAATTCAAAATGCACACTATTAAGATCCCTTGTGTTCCCATGTGTGCACTGATACTTTTAGAAACAGATGGGATGCTAAATTGTGTTTTAGACATTTTTGTATTAATACCCACAGATTACTGTTGCTCTCAGTCTTGGGCAGAAGAGTTTGCAATTTGCAATGGGTCATGGTTAATACGGAGTCATAAAACTGGTCAAAAATGCTAAAACTAAGTCAGTTTTGAATGTTTAGCCAAATATGAGGCATGTATATAATCCTTACCTTCTCAATGCTCATTGAATGTCATAGAATTGGTGATGGAAAGAATGTAAGAGTATGACGGTAAGGAGGAATACTGTGTAACTATTAAAACTAGATATAACCTGGCAATTGCAGTGGAGAACTCACAAGTGCTTGGGTTGCCAGACCTTGCAAGACTAGATAGGGGGCTGGAAAGATGGCTTAGTCATTAAGGTGCTTGCCTGAAAAGCCTAAAACCTACGTTTGATCTCCCAGAACCCACATAAGCCAGATGAACAAGATGGCACATGCGTCTGGTGTTTGTTTGCAGTGGATGGAGGCCCTGGTGCATCTATATTCCTTCTTTCTTTCTTCCTCTCTTTGTTTTTTTTTTCTTTATTTCTTTGTTTCTTTCTTTCTTTCTTTCTCCCTAATAAATAAATAAAAGTAAAATTTAAAAAGGTTAAATAGTGCAAGTCAACAGTCCTTCATGGATGAGGGAGGGAGTTATGGGGCCTCACCTATCCCTAAGAAGTTATTGGCACTTAATGCTTCTTGGAAGAGGAGACATTCTCTTCAATACTGTATCCATTAGCATGTGGGGGTGGGAAGGTAGGTTCTATAGAAGTGAAAGGAACATGGCATAAAATTATGTAGGTATTTATAATGAAAATAAATATGTATGTATAAAATTATCAAAAATAAAGAGCAAATAAAACCAAAGCAAAATGAAACGCACACAGACATGTCCACATTTTTTTAAAAGGCATGTAATTTTAAAGATTTCACAGAACTAAAACTCATATATGAGTTCCTGACATCCAGTTACAAATACAGGGTAATTATTTTTCAATTTTTAATTTAATTAATTTATTTATTTGAGAGAGGGAAAGAGGGAGGGAGGGAGAGAGAAAGAGAGAGAGAGGGAGAGAAAATGGGTGCACCAGAGCTTCCAGCCACTGCAAATAAATGCCAACTTTTTAAACTGTTACAAGAAAGTTATTTGTGAAATCCAAATGATTTAAAAAACACTAAGGTGCAAAGAGTAACAGCCATAAAATTCTAGTTTGTAGTGATATAGAAACACTTGAACTATGTTCTTTCCACTAGCCTTAAATGGAATTGACTTTTTTAAAATGAGAGAGAGAGAGAGAGAAATGGCACACCATGGCCTCCAGCCACTAAAACCGAACATCAGACAAAAGCTCCTTTTTTAATATGTCCTTACTTATTTGAAGGATAAGATACAAACAGGAAACACAAAAAGATATATACCTTTACAAAAGCAAGCACATAGAACAGGCTTTTAAAGTAATCATGGGGTAGGGATGAGTTGAAATGCTTGGCAAATAGAGAATTAAATACTGCCTTACATATGTCTGGATGGAAGTTGGGGAAGGAAATAATTTCACTGCCAGTGGGTCTTTCTCTCACATCTCCAACAAAATGTTGCTTTGCAAAGCTAAAAATTTGACAGTTCCATGATATTTTACTACTTATATGAGGTATTAGGCCTGACATTCCTCTAGGGCCAGATTTCACTCAGTTTTGAATTGTTCTTTAATATTGTCAAATGTAATATTTCATAAATTCTAGTGTAAGTCATCTTTTAACTCATGAGTCACTTGGTACATAACACAAGGCAGCCATGAGGCAACTGAGTTAATGAAAGGCACATGCACAGACATGGATGAAACAATCGTGCAAAATCAGAATCTGTGAAATAGAAGAGTCTATCAGAATGATTGCATTATTTAAGATGGAGTCAATCACCCCATAGAAAGACTAACTTGTAGCTATGGAGAGAAACTGTACTTTGAGTTTACCCTTCTACCACTTTATGCACAAAAGCCTAATTGCCCCAGGTTTGCTTCATTCACAAAAAGCAGGAAAGTGAAGGTAGTATGCACATGATTAACTTGGAAGTATATGTCACCCTCACCAATTCTTCCACATATCACTGGGGAGAAATCAAAGATAACAAATTCCTTCAACAAAGGATCTCAAATATGTTCTCTATAATCTATTTGTTCTCAGTAAGGGATAATGTATGAAGGTTCTTACAAAAAGAGGAAGTAAACTGGTTTGCTCACATTCTACTTTCTCATTTATTTTCCTGATATTTTTATATCTATTGCATAGATTTGTTTGTTGCCTCAAAATGTTATTGGCATGCAGTAAAATAGAGATAAAATACTGGCAAATTATAAAACGCCTACTTATATGCTAGCTACTTTCAGTGAAAGCAGGGTCTAGCAATAAGTGAACATGAAGTATATATATTCTATTACTAGTTGCTGTGTTGCTGAATCAGGGTTAGTTCATTTGTATTTTGGTAACACTACCAAATTTCTATACTTACTTATTTTGCCATCTACTATATATGAAAGCAACCATTTTCATAAATAAAAATGATACAAGCTATCAGTTTTCAAGTGAAAATATTTATCATCTTAAATACACAATTACTCCTATATTATTGCTTCTTTTGATTCCTGCAATTGTGTGCTTTGTTTATCTGGAATTCAGTAACAACTCCTGTTGTTATGTTGGGGCCTGTTCTTATTTTTCTTTACTTCAGAAAGAGAGGGAGAGAGACAGAGAGAGAGAGAGAGAGAGAGAGAGAGAGAGAGAGAGAGACAGAGAGAGAGAGAGAGAGAGGGAGAAAGCGTGTGTGGTCTAAGGCCTCTTGATACTGCAAATGAATGAAATGAAATGTCTCTATGTGAGTACTATGGAACTGACCCCAAGCCAGCAGGTCCTCAAGCAAGTGCCTTTAACCACTGAGCAATCTCCTCAACCCCTTCTTCTTTTTTTTTTTTTTTTTCCCAGCAGTGCTCACTGTTTGTTCTAAGCTTCAAAAATAATCAATGTTTTTTAAGTAATTACAGTCTGTCTTAAGAACATGACTGCTTTCTTAGTGAACTTTCTCAAAATATAGGTTTGGTATGTTTCCCCTTATTTTATTTAGGTCTGAATTAAGCAAAGAGGACTCACAGTTATACTAGTCCAGAATCAGAAGAGCTAGAAGTTGCAGGGAATCTCTGTGGGTCCTGCTGTCAAGAATGTGCACAGCAGGTTTGTTTTGCTGTTGTTTTTCTTCCCTGTCCTTTGATCTGTGTCCATATCACAGTGTGTTATGGTAGATGCAATGTGAAATATCATGAGGATATAAAGAAATAGCTGCCTGTATTCCCTTGTTGCAGATAGATAATAGTGATATAGAAAGGTATAGAACCTATAGATATATTGTTTTACAAAAGTTTATTACTGGCAGGGCTTAGCCTATGAAAACATATCCCTGCAAACAACACTTTATCAAATTCCTATACTTCATAATATGATTTTGTTAAATGGCTCAGCGTATCTGGGACAGTTCACGTTTTATTGTCAAAAGGACCCTGAAAATATGTCTATAAATGTTTCTTCTGATCTATCCATTCTTTCTTGGCTGACTTATACAAGATTTGCCCTCTTTTTCTATGTGTGTGTATCTGTGTCTTATCAGATACATTTTCCTTCTTTTCCTCTGGTTTTGCTCTTGACAGTTTCTTCTTTTGTGTTGGAAGTGGAAATGTTCTCTCTTTCCGAGAGAAATAATGTGAAAGGAAAAATAATGCACATTTATCATTTAGGAGAGTCAAACAATTCTCTTTAGGGCAGAATTCTGAAAATAGTATATTTACTAAAGTATTATTTTCTTTTGAGTGAAGCCCAACAGACTGGCCTTCTTTTTCAATGGTGAAGAGGAAATGTGAGAGCAAGAGAGAACAAGAGAGGAAGAAACACAGAGAGAGCATTGTCAATCCAGGGGCTCCATCTACTGCAACCAAAGTCCCAGCATTTGTGCCACCTTGTACATATATGCAACCTTGCACTCACACATCACTGTGTGTCTGGCTTATGTGGGACCTGGAGAATAGAATATGTGTCCTTAGACTTTGCAGGCAGGTACCTTAACTGCTACGCCATCTCCCCAGCCCTTACTGAAGCATTATTATTTCAGCTTTACTATCAATCTCCCCAAGACAATAACATAACAAGTATGACAGCCCTCTATTCTTACTTACAAAGAATACCAAGAGGAAAACACATACAAGTTAAGTATGCGTATTTCAAATACACATGGAAGGAATTCACACAAAGGATAGCTCTCAAAAGATTTTTTTTTTTTTTTACATTTTCAACTAAAAACAGGAAATTTCTAGTTAAGTGATAAGATCTTAAGAATTACAGCATGTGAAAAGGCAAAAGATGGAAGATATATGTTTTTATTTCAGTCTCCAAACTAATAAAGCCTAAACCTGCTTTCTCAATACATGATATATGGCATCTAAATTTGCATGTTATTCTCATTTAGTTTTGTGTTAATTAAAACATCCCCAATGCTTCAAGCCTTCTGTACACACAGGTTTAGCATCCTCAAACTCAGCCCATCACACACAGAAAGGATTTGGGAGAACATTCTACCTGCACTGCGCATATACAGATATTTTTCCTAAATGATACAAAATTGCAATGATTTGGAAAACATTTTTGCCATATGGTGTATCATAATTAATCCAGTGGCTATTTAAATTAAATAGAAGGTTATATATAGGTTAGGTGATAATGCTACAACAATTTACACAAGTGACTTGAGTGTCCACAAATTTGATATTCACTGGGGACATGAAACCAATCACCCAATCACAAAGAAAGCTTAGTATGTTGGATTCTTATATAAAAGGGGAGGAATTTTCAAATGTGTGAAGTGAATTGAAAGAAAATGTGTAAAGGATGTGGGGGGCTTTTATAAAGAGTATCTTTTCCAGACAATTATAAAGGAAGGAAAAGGTTATCTTCCTCAATCACCAGAAGGGATATGTGGAATTTTGGAAAATATTCAACAAAGGACATATCAGTATGTCAAAAGCATAAAAAAAAAATGTTTACTCCAAACAAAATATGTAAACCTCCAGAAATGCAAACAAAATCTCAGAGAAAATTGATGAGTTTTTGATAGTCATGTAGAACTTTTCTGTGACATTAAGGAGATTTCATATAGTAGTAAAAACTAGGAAGAGGGGAGATACTTATCCATCCATACTTGCTCAGATTTTGTTGCCTCTGGTTACTGGGGAAGACTCAAGTAAAGTGGGTGAAAAGAGTTGTGATTTTGCTTCAGGGAAGAAAGACAGGAGGCAAGAAAGACTGTTTTTGTGATTTTCTCATTTGCTAATTTGGCATGTTTTAGCTTATTTTGTTCTGAGCAAAAACTATAACCACAAAAGTGGCATTATAAGCCAGTATATAGCAAAGACGGAGGGAGAAGAACACTTTGTGAATCCAAGGATTCAAGGAAACATTTGATATGCATAAAAGAATAACCAGTTTTTCAAAATGATCCATCTGATGTTGGCCAGGAGATGATGTCCACCCTCTGCCCATGACATCATTTTCTCCTGACATCATGAAGCTTTCTCCTTGAGTCTATAAGCCAAAATAAACCTTTTTTTTTAAATTTATTTTTTCCCTGCAGGCTGCTCTTGTTCAGGGAATTTTGGCCAGCAGTACAAATGTGACTGCAACAATTAACCAAGAAGTTACATCATGGTTTTGAAACAGAAATATAATTTATACAAAATTGGGTATAGATAACATGGTTCTTATCTTTAGATAACTTGTATAAAGTCTGTTCTTTGTAAAGATATGTCCTTTTTAGGTCATGAATGAGTAGCTAGATCCTGATTTTTAAAGGTAACTCTGTTCTGGGTCATGCCAAACTTTTCAAATATTTTCAAACAGAATTTGTAATAAAAAGAAAAATTTAAAAATACATGGAGGTGGTAAGAGAGAACTTGATACAAGACTATTAATGTCTCTTCATTTCCTAAGGAAAGAAGATGAAAGAGAACTGCTATGTCAAGATATATCATGTTTACACTAAAAATATGACACTATCATTTTTTTGTGTGAAATATATTCAATCTAATTGATTTCAAAACCTCTTTAGAAAAAAAATAAATTTAGGTAAATTGCCACATAAATTTTTATGAAGTGTCTAACTGACATTTATAATCACACCTTTGTTAAATGATTACTTTCACAAGAAGAAATCAGAATGATTGCTCTTGAAGTATATGCTTGTCTTCTACAGAGAATGACCTAATCAAGATGACTGGAAGGTTTTTGGACCAGAATAAAAGTTATTTTACTTAAACATTAAAATGCTTCTCAGTTTCATTTCCTGAATCTTATAATCATGAAAGCTCATTTGAAAGTCACGTTTTTTACATTGACATAAGGTAACTTTATCTGGAGTAGCTGAATTATGTAAACCACTGCAACATCTGAGAAGGACTAACTATATGTTTACTAAAAACAGATATTGAGATGTCCAAATAAAATACAAATGTGCATTTAAAGAACAATGATTAAAATTGCATTAACTTTATTGGTTTTAAAGAAAGCATTTTAAATTTACTTATTTATTTATTTATTTATTAGAGACAGAGAGAGGGGAAGAGAGAATTAAAGAGTGAGAATGGACACGCCAAGGCCTCTAGCCACTGCAAATGAACTCAAGACTCATAAGCCGCCATGTGCATCTGGCTTACGTGGGAGCGGGAGAATCAAACTAGAGTCCTTTGTCTTCACTGGCATGTGCCTAACCACTGTTCAATTTCTCCAGCCCAGAAAGTATTTTTTAAGCCATTCTGAAAGTCTGTTGAATTTAAGAAGCATCTCCAACTATTTTTGTTTCTGTATTTATATGAAATTCTTATAGTCTAGTCATGGGACTATTTTATCATTTTCAAATCATTGTTAGTTATATATTGAATTCATCTATCATATAATAGGCAACAATTAATGAAGAAGGTTTAGTTACTATCATATTTAAACATGTAAATATATAAAGAAGCCCTGGCCCAAATTGTAGAGAAATTAATACTTTTTGTCTATTTTTGCTATATTTATTTCTTATTAACATCTGTTATTACTTCATAATATTGATAGCATATTTTACCTGAATATGTTAAATGTTTCAACTTACATTTTTAACAATATATCAAAGTTTGACCATCAAAATTTACTTAGTACAAAGAACATTTTAGAGCTTTATAATCTATATAAGATAGATGAATTCACTCAGTATTAAAATGATTTCATGAGTCAATATTATCATAACAAGATATCTTGTTGTTTGATACTGAAAGAGTATCTTTATCACAAGGAGAATGATAAAGTAATCAAAATGAAGGAAGTAGATTGGAAAGAATAATGCTGTCGGGCTGAGGAGATAGTACATGGGTAAAATGATTGCTACATAAGTGTGAGCATGATTTCTCATGCTGGTGAGGGAGTTCATGGGTAAAATGCTTGCTACGCAAGTGAGAGTATCTGAGTTCTGACCTCCAGCACCCATGGATATGCAACTTATGGATGGTCAACCCAGAATCTATGAGCTTGAAATAAATCCGTTTATCCTATAGACCGTGCCTGACTTAGATGTTCATCCCAGGAATGTGGTACTGACCACAACACGTCTTGGGCAGAGTGTTCATGCCTATAACCCCAAAACAAGGGATATACAGGCAGGAGGAGCACTATAAGTTCTTGGCCAGCTTGGTCGACATCATGAGTTATAGACCAGCCAGGAATATATAATGACACTGTGTCAAGCAAAACAGGCAAGCACACACACACACACACACACACACACACACACAAAATTAAAATCACATTCATGGAGCAAAGAGAAAATACCTAATAACATAGGTGAAAATCAATCTGTTGCAGGAATTGCACCAAATATGAACAGACAAAATTCAACTTGGGTCATATTTAAAAAAAAAAAAAAGGAAAACTACTGTATGTAGATCACAAAATGTACCATAAATATAAACCTTCAAGAATCAGTATCAAGAAAATCTACATTATATGAAAACATAACTTTAAGGAATATGAATATCTAATAACAGATATGATACAGTGTTTAATGCAAAAAAATATGCTTAGATACAGAGAATTTTTTATTCAAAAAAGAGCCCGTCAATGTATCTGGTTGACTTGTTGTGGGAGATCTAGTAGGTCTCTCTGATCAACAGCTCACTGTGGATGTCAACCACATCCTAGTACAGGGAATTACAGACCAGTGCCACAGGGAAAGAAAAAAGAGAAAGACAGATCTGGCTGATATAAAGATTTTATACACATGCACAGTCACATATACATTTGAGAACTCACTAGACAGGGGCAGCCTTGAAGCTTTAAATACCTAAACGTCTGTGTAAGTGGCACACAATACAAGTAGTAAAACATAGACTTTATTCATCAAAATCTCCCAATTTACCTCGATGTTTTCTAGTATAATAAAATCACTTGTGCACATCCTCTATTATTTCTCTCTTTATCATTTCAGGATAGCTCCCTGCTCTTCTGCATATTATGGTAGAATTGCTCTCAGCTTACCTGATTCTTTGTCTCACCCAATCAAGAACTGTCCTTTGAGGGACTGCAAAGATTGCTCAGCAGTTAAAGCACTTGCCTTGAAAGCCAAAGGACCCAAGTCCCATTCCCTAGGACCAGCATAAAGCTAGCTGCACAAGGTGGCACATTCAGCTGGAGTTCATTTGCAGTTTCTGGAGGACCTGGCATTGCTCATGCTCTCTCTCTCTCTCTCTCTCTCTCTCTCTCTCTCTCTCTCTCTCTCTCTCTCTCTCACACACACACGCACACACACACACACACACACACACACACACACACACACATATATATATATATATATATATATATATATATATATTATCTGTGTATCTTTCTCTCTCTCTTTCAAATAAATAAAAAAATGTATAAAAAGAATTGTCTTTTTTTGTGGTTCTGGTTCTACCTGTGCTCTCTTCTGTTAACTAGTATTTGAGTATTGCTTGTTTTTTCTAGGTTCCTTATATGTGTGCTTTTGGATAATGAAGATGTGGCACATTTATACAATGGAGTTCTACTCAGTGGTAAAGAAAAATGAAGTTATGAAATTTGCAGAAAAATGGATGGACCTGGAAAGGATTATACTAAGTGAGGTAACCCAGGCCCAGAAAGCCAAGCACCACATGTTCTCTCTCATATGTGGATCCTAGCTACAGATGATTGGGCTTCTGCGTGAGAATGAAAATACTTAGTAGCAGAGGCCAGTAAGGTAAAAAGGAGACATCAAGGGTAGAGAAAGGAAGGGAGGAGGATACTTAATAGGTTGATATTGTATATATGTAATTACAATGATTGTAATGGGGAGGTAATATGATGGAGAATGGAATTTCAAACAGGAAAGTGTGGGGGTGGGGAGGGAGGGTATTACCATGGGATATATTTTATAATCATGGAAAATGTTAATAAAAATTAAAAACAAAGAATTGTCCTTTGCTCAATAATTATGCCAAACATATTTTATCTAGAGTCTTTATTTTCACATTTCTTATATCAGAATTGATTATGTGATCAGGACACCCCACTCTATGGTGACTTCCAATAGCAATATGTAAAAAAGGCATAAACTCCTTCCTTTGAGCCCCTCATAGTCAGTATTTATCACTGCATTTGAAGTTCACCACTGGAAGTTCATTTTCAAAACTAAAATCACAATATGCTAGTTGAGGTGATGAAAAAGTGAACAGTAATGAAATATTTACTCTTGTAATTTAATATGTGATTCTAGCATTTTGAGTTTTTTTTTCTTTTCCAAAGAAATTGGTGAACCTTTCAGAAACAATTTAGAATTTTATTGACTGCAATAACATTTATAATATTGCTTCTCAATGTGAAAATTGGTGGGGATAATCACAGGAGAAAGGATCCTGAAGACTTTTAAACAATGGGATGTATTCTGATTTGGCTTCTTAAAGAGGAATCAGATTATCCTCTAAAAGCAGCCATATAAACAATGATGAACAACCAGCAATACTCAGAGTAAAAAGGAAATATAATCTTAGATGCTGTCTTTGGAGAGACATTAAGAAAATTATGAACAATTTATGTATATATGTAAAATATTTGAAAATTTAGGGCTGGAGAGATGGCTATATTATTAAAGGCACTTGCTTGTGAAGCTTGATGGCATGGGTTTGATTCCCCAGTTCCCACATACAGCCAGATACACAAAGTGACACATGTGTCTGGAGTTCATTTGTAGTGACAAAAAGCCCCAGCATGCCCATTCTCTTTTTTTCGTTTTTTTTTTTTTTTTCTCTCTCCCTTTCTTGTTCTTTTTCTCTCCTCTGTCTCTTGGCAAATAGATTTTAAAAACTTTTAATAAAAACTTAAAAAAATATGTTAAGATAATATAATGTGTTTTTTTCATAGTTAGATTGAAATGACATTTCTAGTTATTTCTTCCAAGCATTAAAAAAATGTGCACTATAAATATGCTTCTTGAAAATAGCATGAGAAGACATCATATATACTTCTAAATTGGCATACTATATATTCCTTTACCCAATTGGGTAAAAAGAAAGGAAAATTGTAGGTCAATGTTATTGTACAGAAAGAGACAGAAAGCCAAATGTATTATCCATACCAAGAACTGGGTACTTTGAAGACAATTGGCATTATATGATATTTTCAGAGTGGATTTCCATAATGGTGTTAGTATCCTTATATGAAAGAGACGTGACACAAGGTAGCACATTTGCTATGGCTTGGCATGTAACGCCTCTACTACGGTACAATGTAGCATGAAGGTCCTGACAAGAGAGCAATTAGATGCCATAGCCCTCCATATACTTAGTCTTCTCAGCCTCATGACGCATGAGCAAAATAACCTTTTCCTTAGAAGTAGCTTATGCTAATATATTTTCTAACAGGAGAAAACAGACTAACACGTGTCTAAAGGTATTTTCTTAGTTTCAGAGGTATTACATATTGGTTTATTTCTGAGATTATAAATGTGGTGAATGAACTCTGATCAACATTTGGTTTGGACATAAAGGGCTGCCCACAAGGCTTCTGCATTAAAGGCTTGGTTTCCAGTATTGTGGAGGTGTGATTGGATCAGAAAAGATAACCAAATGATTAATCCATTGATTTACTGATAATTAAAAAGTGTTATTGGGAATTCAGCCCTGGTTGAGACGAGCAGGTCAGTGATAGCATGTTTTTGGTGGATATTTTGCTTAGGGTAGTAGCTGCTAATCTTACTACAGTAACACCAATTCACCCATTAGAGACCAAACTAGAAACCACTGACCTACCTCTGGCCTATTATGGGCTTCATTGGATGATATAAAAGAAAGAAACCTATTGATATTGATTTTAGATTTGTTTTGCTTATTATCTCAAAAGCAGGCTTATCTCCCTCATTTTGTTGGAGTTGCTGGGAAAACCTCCACGTGCCAGAGTCACTATGGCCATGATTTCATAATCTCCCCACAATGACTATGGCCACAAAGATTTCCACCCAAAGTTGAGTAAAACCTAATGTGTGCCAAACCCTGAACATGAGGGAACAAAGGACCCTGATGCCTCTACAACAATAAGAAAAAGTAAAACACGCTGGAGGGATTGCTTAGTGGTTAAGGTGCTTGCCTGCAAAGTCAAAGGACCCAGGTTTGACTCCCCAGGATCCACATTAGCCAGATGCACAAGGTCGCTCATGCATCTGGAGTTCCTTTGCAGTGGTTGCAAATAAATAAATAAATAAATATTTTTTAAAGTGAAACACACTATACCATTTTACTGAGTTAAGTTTAACTTTCTTTTTCTCCATAGGCAGCAAACATACAAAAAAAAAAAAAAAAAAAAAACCTCTTCCTACTCCCAGCCATCCTCCCACAGCTGCTCAGTTCCTAACCTGGGCAGAGTCCTGCCCTTCCAGCTAAAGTTTCGATCTTACCTGCTCTGGCTTTCAGACACACAAGAAAATGGTGTCAATTTAAATTTAATCTGTTAAAAATGGTTTTGTTCTTAAATTACAAATTTCTACACTGTTAAAAATGCAAATTCTAAATTAAGGATTGTATAATTGTAAGTCAGTTGCAAAGGTCACAATAAGAAATGCTTAAGACTCTTAACAATGTTGTAGGCTTTTCATGTTCATTCATCTGTAGGATTTATTTCAACATGTTTTCATAGTTTATAAAATATAATTCAATAATTTTTACAGGAAAAAAAAGCAGTATTGCAAGGCCAACATATGGTGTATGGGATAAACATCATAAGTAAAGTCTAGTTACCATTTCTTTATCCCATTATTTAAAAAAGAGAGCTTCTTGTTGACATAAAAAGGATAAACAAATAGCTGGGCATGGTGGCACATGTCATTAATCCCAGCACTCTAGAGGCAGAAGTAGGTGAACAACTGTGAGTTCAAGGGCAGCCTGGAACTAGAGAATGAATGCCAGGTAAGTATGGGCTAGAGTGAGACCCTACTCCAGAATAAAATTACTATTTCAAATGGCCATTATTTAGTTTATCGTTTAGGTTTTATATAAAAAATAAAACAGTGTCTGTCACTGTAAACTTCTTCTTAAAACAGTGAAAACATGACTCCATATTCTGTGCAGCTTTAATTTAAGCCATGTTAAAGAGATCTATCTCTCATTCCTGACCTGAGTGAACTAACTCCACATTATGACACTAGAATCTGCTATTTGTAAACAATGCTGATAATGTCAAAACATAAACTATTAAGCATCCTGTCTAAGGTTTATCTATTTTAAAAGCCATATGTTAAAAATATAAATTGTTTTATGTTAATCAAAGTGCTTCTAATGTTCATCAGACTACTTGTTATAGATTTCTCTCTCGGGATTAAGTAATGTTAAAAACAAATCTGTTTTAATTCATCAGTGATCATTTTCTGCTCTACTTATAGGAAGGCATATGCTATCAGATTTCCTTAGCCAAGATTTTATTTAAGCAACTACTTCAGTTTCAATGTCTCCCAAAAGGCTTATATTGGTTAAAAGTAAATATGAAGTAAAAATGAAGACATAAGGTCTCCTGCCCCAAGATAAAGATTCACAATCAATGATATTCATCTAAGAGATATGGTCCTGAAATTCAAACATTCAATTGTTTTCATTTTCTACCCTTTTTTAGTAATTGATATGCTTATCTACAAAGGCATACAAATTAACCAAAAAATTCAAACAAAAATATGCATACAATAATTAAGCAATTCAGTATTTCCCTAAAGAAAACAAACATAATTTGTGCTCATCCTTATTTTCAACAGGTGACCATAGGCAATGGATCCTCAGATACAAACTCACAAGGCCTTTCTTGGAACCAGTTTATGATAAACAGATATTACTCATTATGTAACATTTGAAAAGTTAAAATATATTTGTGTGTCTCTTGACATGTTCTTTGGCTGAATCATGCCAAGTATTTTTCAGGTGAAGCTACTAGGAAGTTGACTATTGCCTCTCTAGGTTACTTGAAAAATTATATATCTGTGGCTCTCAAAATTTTTGATGAAACTTGGGCTATTGAACAAATAGTTGGAATTCTTTATAATCCCATAGGACAAGCCATTATACAATGAGCTAATTGTCTGCTTGAGGATCAACTTAAAACACAGAAAGGTGGAGTCTAGACAATTTCATGATTCTCCAAGAACAAGTATAAAGCTCTACAGAGTCTAATTTTTAAGCTGTTCATCTCCTTCCTTATCTGGTACACAACAGCCCTCTGAGAAGGAAAATATCTCCACAATCCTTTGGTTTTATATAAAGCCATAGTAGATGGACCTCAATGGCAAGGCCTGGATCAACTTTTAATCTGGGCAGGGAATACAGGGCCCTTATGAACTTTAAGTTATGAAGTGTTTTCATGATCTGATATCATGGAGAATAAAATTTCTTTCCAGAACTCAAAAGCCCGAAGTGACCACTCCTCCAAAACAGAGACATAAAAAAACTGACAATGAATCTGTATTGGTCAAAAGGCTGACCTAAAATAAGAGAGTTACCCCTCAACTAATTTCTTCACTTAAAACTTATGATTCTTGACAATTAGGGATCTTAAGGCCTTATGGTTATACACTAAAACAAAACATAAAGTAAAATGGAATTGGAATATCTCTTTTTATTTATTATTTATGTATACAGTCATGTTGATACCATCATTAGCCTCCCTGTCCTCTCCCCTCTACAGGGTATAATATGGGTCATACATTGTGGGGTTAGTCATCAGTTATGGGTAAGAGGCAATGTCTCTGTGCAAAGTGACCCATCCTCTGGCTTTAACATTCTTTCTGCCCATTCTTCCACAAATTTCCCTGAGGCACATTGGGTTCATCTTAGGTCTGCTTCAGTGATGAGCTGTTAGGAGCCTCTGTGTCTCTGGCAATCTGACTTGGTAAGAGTTAAGTGTTCTCTGTGTCTATTCTCTTCACCCTTGTGCTGGTACCAGGTTCACTGAGAAAGCACCACTCTTGCTCATTTCCCCAGTTACTCTTAGTTTCAGCTGAGGCTCTGTTAAGGTGTGATGGGGTGGTCCTCTCCTTAGGATCTGTATCCATCTGAAAAAGAGAAGCAAATTCTCCAGTGGACATTGACGTTAGCTCCAGATAAATGGGATAACCATTGTTATTTTAGAGAGGATTTAATATGTATAGGCCCTTTTGAAGCCTATGATTGGTGGGAGTTTCATAGCGTAGAGCAGGCTTATTTTTGGATATGGTTCTGACTTGTTTCCCAGCTCTAGCTACAGGTTCCATTCCACTGAGCAGATCAGTTAGTCAAATCAACAGCAGTTGTTTTATCCCATGGCTCTGTGCCAATATTGCATTTGTGTGAGCATCACATATGGTTGTTTGCAGATGAGTAGCTTAGACCATGAGTTGCTTGGACAGATGTTGGTCATTTTCACGCAGTCGCTCATTGAGCACCTTCTGGCATTATACAAGCAGTTTGGGGACTGATTCTCTTCCAGATTCCAGCCAGGTCACTCAATGTTCCATACCAAAAGCATATGGTGTCTTCAGCAATAGGGTCTTTATTACTAACCTTTGGTGAGTCATCAAGTACTCTGACAGAAATCTGTCTTCTTTTGGGAAACCTTGTAGGTCTCTCTGATCAAAAGCTCATTGTGGATGTTAACCACATGCTTGTACTGGGAGTTACAGGACATGCCAAGGAAAAGAAGGAAGAAAAGGATAGGTAATATAAAAGAGATAGCTAGAAGAGGGATAAGAGGGAGAGAGAGAGAAACAGGAGAAGATTAAGGTTAGTCTTCATTATACCCTCTCCAGGGCCATGCAATTCAGATATTCTCTCTAAGGACCTGATGAAGGTTCACCCATTTAGTGTGTCTTTTAGGATGTAGAATTTTATGGTACCATTGCCATTTGGGTCCATTTTTGTGTCCCCCATGTCTACCCTTACCCTCCCCCCAGCTCCACTTTCCCCATTGTCCAGTCCATGAGATGCTTATTAGGTATGTCAGCATCTCCTGCAGATTTAGGTTAGGAGCCACAGGTGAGTGAGACCATGAGATGATTATCTTTCTGTGATTGGGAGAGTTTGCTGAGAATTATTTGTTCCAGGTTTGACTAGTTTTCTTCAAATTTCCTTCTGCCATTTTCCCTTACTGCTGTGTAGAATTTCATTGTGTAGATATACCACATCTTGGTTATCCATTTGCCTAATGATGGGCATCTGGGTTGATTCTAGCTCTTAGCTATTATGAATTGAGCAGTTGTAAACATGGTTGAGCAAATCTCTCTGAACTGAGGTGTGGAGCTTTTAGGGTAAATGCCAAGTAAGGTAATAACTGGGTCTGTTGGTAACTCTAGTCAACCTTTTTTGCAGTCTCCATATTGCTTTCCAAAGTGGTTGTACCATCTTACATTCCCACCAACAGTGGATGAAGGTTCCTATTTCTCCACATCCTCACTAGCATTTGCTTTCATTTGAATTTTTAATGTTATCCTTACTGGGGTAAGGTGGAATCTCAAAGTTGTTTCTGTTAGGCTTACATTGGTTCTATTGATTGGAATACTGGCCTAGCAGGACTGCATTAATCTCTGTCACAAGGTCATCATCTTCTCATGGTAAGTATAAAATCTAGAGAACTGAACTTCCTTTCTTTCATAGAACTCTCAATGCAGGCAAATTTTCAACTCTAAATATGAAGGGTTTAAGTGGATTATTACTAATAGTGACCAGTATGTTATGATTTGTATTGGGAGATCATTTCCAAGGACCTCAAATTATCTCCCTTCTGCAGTACTTTAACACATCTCAGTCTCATTCTTTAATTACCTTTTTTAATGTAACCTTCTTCTGTAACTACACTTAACTACCTTCTAGTGTAATTCAACATGTGTCCACCTTTAGTACAACTCATGTTTTCATTCCTAAACAGCATGCTAAAACCTGTGTTTAGGAAACAATATATATTCTAGCCAGGTCTGGATGCTTCAAATCTACCTTAATGGGTTCTGGAAAGGAAGCTTTGTTCTTGAACCACAGCAGTGATTGCTTTAACCCAGTGAACATCTGCTTAACAGGTACTTACAGAATTTAACGGGGCATGGCTCAGTAGTTAAAGCAAGCAGGCCCTGATTCAAATTCTCAGTTCCCATGTAATGCTAGATACACATAGTCAAGCATGCATCTAGAGCTAATTTGTGAGGCTGGAAAGCCCTGATGTCAGCATCCATTCCTCTGTGTGTGTGTGTCTCTCTCTCTCCTTCTGTCTCTCTCCCCCTCTTAGTCCTTTTGTCCTCTCTCTTCAACTTCCTTTCTTTGACACAATATATATATTGTGTGCGTGTGTGTATGGAGATATATATATATATATATATATATATCTTTTATTTTTCAAGACAGGTTGGACACTCTTGATCATCTTTTCTTTTGTTGAGTGAGCATCAACAGACCCTATGCAACTACTCTGGGTGGGGGACCTTGTAGTAGCTTGGGCTCTCCTGACTTGTTTTCCCTGTGTGTGTGAGTGAGTCTCTTCACCAGAGACTTCTTCCCAAAAGATTTATCTATATGAAGATTTTCTCTGTCTCTCATCCCTTATCCAAGCTGGGCTGGGAAGGGTAAGAACTTTTTTTAATTTTGTTGTTGTTGTTGTTGTTCATTTTATTAATTTATTTATTTGAAAGTGACAGAGAGAGAGAGAGAGAGAGAATGGTTGTACCAGCGCTTCCAGCCACTTCAAAAGAATTCCAGACACATGTGCCCCCTTGTGCATCTGGCTAATGTGGGTCCTGGGGAATCGAGCCTCGAACTGGGGTCCTTAGGCTTCACAGACAAGCGCTTAACTGCTAAGCCACCTCTCCAGCCCAGAACTTTTTTTTCTTTAAACTTCCTTTTAGCCTTCCCTATGGATCCTAGATCTTCCTAAAATAAACCTACAAATTCATGCTTTACCCTTCTCTACATACACATTTTCACTTATTTATTCACATGAACACAAATCCAATGTTGCAGTCCATGCACCTGGTATCCCCTACATCTTTATGACAACTAATTTGGGAGCGTGACAGTGATATAGACCTGTTATTTGCCTAGTTGCTTCCTCTCTAAGCAATTATGTAAATTTACTTTAGGATATCCTTCCTGCTTACAAACTGTAGTCTTGAATGCTTTCAATATCCCAGAGACTTTAAAATTATGTCCCTGTCCTCATTTATATGATTCCACATCTCATTCCTTAAAATCTTTTTTAATCCACCAAGCAAGCTCTTTAATCGTCCCCTCTCACATGCAACCTTCCTCCAAATTCTAAACATATGGCTGCACAGTTATACCTCCTTAATCCCTGCTACTCTGCTCCGCTGTCTTCCTCTATACTAGAAAATACTCCTTCTCATGACTGTTTGAATTGATAAAGAATTCTCTCTCTTTGCTTAAGGTTTACAGAGACTTTATTTAGTTAAGAGAAGTTAAGAAGAGATCTTCTGCCCACAAGAAGGCAGAAAGTGGTAAAAGTCCACCCAGAGACACAAATTGGGCTCATTTACAGAGGTTCTGAACAGGAGCTGTGTTTATTGTAAAAACAGAGAGTGAGGTCTGGGGAACTCTTTTGGGCAAGGAGAGCTTTGATTCTTCTCTGACCTATGACAGAGTGAAAACTATAAGGGAAGGCTCAAGGATATTACCTGATTTTACTTTTGGGGGCCCAAATTGAAAAAAAAAATTAAGAATTTTTTTTTTCAATTTGGGCCCCCAAAAGTAAAATATTCTTAGCTCAAAAGTAAAATATTCTTAGCTCTTTTTCTAACATCTCTGACTCCCCCTTGCCCTTCCCAACTTCCACGTGGTTCACAGATAGGAACACAAACAAAATACAGAGAACAAACAGGGCAGGATATGCTATAATTTTCCAAATTCAGATCTAGATTAGGGACCCCTTCCACCTGGGACTAGTTCACAACCAGCAGAATGTATAATACTAATCAAAGCATTAATCCTGGCTAATGGGTCAACAGATTCAAAATGTGTATTTCCTATTCACTCTCCTGCTTCCATGTGGGGAGAAAGGACTTTTAACTTCTAAGGGGTCATTGATTGTAATTATTACCCTAATATTAAAAGTGTAATAGGCTACTTCTCAACCCTGATGAGAAACCATTCTCCATTCCATTTTTAATTTTTTTTTGTTTATTTTTATTTATTTACTTGAGAGCAACGGGCAGAGAGAGAAAGAGGCAGATGCAAAGAGAGAGAATGGACGCACCAGTGCTTCCAGCCACTACAAACGAACTCCAGATGCGTGCACCCCCTTGTGCATCTGGCTAACGTGGGTCCTGGGGAATTGAGCCTCGAATGGGGATCATTAGGCTTCACAGGCAAGCCCTTAACCGCTAAGCCCTCTCTCCAACCCCTCTTTTCCATTTTAAGGGGCACCAAAACAGGAAGCCTTTATTATCATTGAAAATTGTGGTTTAAAGTTAAACATGAGTTATATTAAGAGTAAACACATTATGTTTGTGGATGAGCTTCCTTCTTGGTCCTCTCCCGGTAGAGATTTGAGTAGCTGAACCTTGCTGGGGAAGGTATATTGCTCAGGACGGTCCTTTGGGTTGAGGAGTCCAGCTCTACTGTGTGTTCTGAGGCAGTTTGCCCTTGCTGTGTTCTCTCTCTGCTCTGTACATATGCTAAAATAAGCAAGCTTAATTCACCATGACCCTCCAACCTATTAGACTGAAATAAACCCTTTCCTCGCATAAGCTGTTTATGGTAGGGTATTTTGTCCTAGTAATGAGAGGATAACCTGTACATAGTCGTACAAATGCTGCCTCCAAAGGCTATGGCCCTCTGTGTCTCCAGTTCACTATGCATACATGGGCCATTAATCCTTTCATCTCTGGTACCATGTGCGCTGAGAAAAGAGAGGGCCCAAGGTATTGTTTCTCATCCTGGTGAATCAATAAAACCAAAGCCCTTATATTCAGAAAGAGTTTAGATTTCCCCAGGGTTATAGCGGCCATTTCCAATTTTCACTATTTTCTTCTTTCTCTTCATTGTGCTTTCATGAATTCAGCCACACTGTTTGTTTTTGTTGTTGTTTTGTTTTGTTTTTGTTGTTGTTGTTTTTCTAGCTACTTCTTTTGGCAGAGGCACTTTGTATGTGTGTTTCATTGCATAGTTCCAGAAAATAGCTTCAGATATTGCTAAGTGACAATGGTCACCAAGCTCTCCAAAAGATATGGTATAACAGTTTCTTGAATTTCCATTGGAAAACTTAAGATGATTTCTACATTTTACTAGAAATAACTTTAATAAGATATTTCCTAAGTAATTAATCATATTGTGATAAGCATAACTTCTGAATACCTCTTGCACTGCTATGCTTTTCAAACTGCCCAGTAATCACTTCTCTTAATGTATTCATACCCTTATATTAATGCTGCTCTCACTTTTAGTACAGAATTTTCTCTTGTCAAATGGCAGTGACCTTGGGATGACTCAGAAAGTATCACAGTGCTGGAAAGAAGTGACAGGAATGCTCAATATTGCAATATCTCTATCACACCTTCCAAGGCTCAGGGTCTAATGCGGAAGAGGTGGCGGGAAGAATGTAAGAGCCAAAGGAAGGGTAGGACTCCTTACAATGTGCTCCCCCCAGACACAAAATGGCCTGGATATCCATGACCTCACAGTGCCTAACACTACCTACACAAGACCATCATAATAGTAAAAAGATCATGACATCAGAATAAAAGAGAGACTGATTGAGATGGGGAGGGATATGACGGAGAGTGGAGTTTCAAAAGGAAAAGTGGGGAGAGAGAGGGCATTACCATGGGATATATTTTATAATCATGGAAATTGTTAATAAAAATAAAATAAATAAACTGACATCTGCTTCCAACATTATGATATCTAATTGGAAAATGCCAAGACTTAAATTCATAGATTTTGTGAATTTTAATAATTTAATGTCAAATAGAAATTATTTTAAATGAAGTTATACACTCAAAGCAAATCTTTTCATAACTATAGTAATAATATCAAGATAAATACAACTCAGAAAAAAGATTGAACTAAATTTTTTTCCCTAAAATGGAGTTCAGTTTTTTGTTTAATTGTTAAGTGAAATGTCTATGTTTGTGCTATTTAGCATCCTCCTTTGGACATATAAACATAGACATAGTTGACTTGTGATTCTAGAGTGAGCAACATGTCACTGTGTAAGTAGAATGAATGTACTGAGCTGGGCTGAGGAAACTGACATCATAAATAGAAAAAGACTAAGAGAGCAGGAAAAGGTCAACTATTGGATTGGTAATTTCAGAGTCATTATCCCTATAAATGTTGAAGCAGATTAGACGTCCTAACTATGTTCTTGTGATTTGGGGAATGTAGTTATAATCTTGTTGTTCTCATTCATCATTCGTCATGATCATGAGGCAATGAACTCAACCAGAGACAGAAAAACCAGTCATACTGCATTCTATTCTCACCTAAAATATACAGAGATTCTTGTTTCCAGCATGATATCATATTTTGTAAAATGATTATAGGTTATTGGTATTTTGTAATCATCCTCCACTGTACAGAGTTTGTAACCCTTCCATAGAAACTGTGAGGTACTGTCTCCCTTGGTGATTATATTTTTAAGAAATAGCTCTCAAGTTCCGGGGGGGGGGTGAATATTAAGGTTGTCAAAAATGATTAGAGGCTGAGAGAATATTTACATTTCAATGATTATTAGGATATTTTAATTGTAAACTGTATAAAGTTAATGTTCCAAGAGAAAGGAGGCCTTAAATCAGAAAGAAAAGTATAGCTTGGTTAAGCACAGGGTAATGCTTAACCCTTCCTACTTGTAAGTAGTTTTGAATGCTATGCATAGGAATGGAAGTGGTAGACAATAGAGTTATTTGTGCTTACAACCCAAGCCAGATTCTGACTGTCATGGCAAGAACCTAATGTGATTCTTCAGCTTCTTTTGATGGCCTAGAATTACCCTGGACTGCATTCACTCCACCATGTGCCAGTGACTTTGTGGGTCCACTTGATGATAGAAAAATATGGGGGAATGCAGCAAAGGCAGAACATCCAGGTTGGGTTTTAAATAAATGAAATGATTCTAAATTATTGGATGGGACCATACAAAGTTTCAAGAGAAATTCTACTATTGAAATAGGAACTCTAAAACACTCAACCCTAAAGAATTAAAATTGTCCTGGGAGTTGGCTGAAGTCTAGTTCCAGAAGAGATACCTTTCAGAAAGTGATTTCACAGTTATGTCAGCCTTTCTTTTACAGTTATGCATATTTCATAGTCAACTCCACACTGCTGTGATGAATCTCCTAACCAGACAGTTTAGGTGAGGAATGTGATTTATTTCAGGCTTATAGATCCAGGGGAAGGTCCATAATGGGGGAAGAAGCTGGACCCATTTTCACAGATCCAGAGAGACAGATCCACACACCAGTAACACAAAGCAAGCAAGCACACTTGAACTGCTAACAGCAGGGAGACCCAGGCAGAACTCAATCACTATGCTTATGTTTAGGCTGAAATCCAGATCTGATCCTGGTGTCAACTTTTTTAGCCAGGCAGCTGGAGACAAGCTTTTTAATAAACAAACAAACAAATAAATAAATAACACATATGCCTATTGAGGACATTCAACCTACTACAGCATATTTCCTGCCTTTAATTTCATCTTTTCTATAAAATTGTAGCACTGTTAAACAAAGGCAAAACCTTCCTTCTTCCTCTTTGAGCCATTTTAAATGACCAAACATAAGTTTATTTTCCACTATCGATGTCTCTTTCCTGAGTTGTTTTGAAAAACTAAGTGGGCAGATATATAGACCTAAGTACTGGGTAACACTATCTCCTTATATACCA
Organism: Jaculus jaculus; assembly: GCF_020740685.1. Classification (NCBI taxonomy): domain Eukaryota; kingdom Metazoa; phylum Chordata; class Mammalia; order Rodentia; family Dipodidae; genus Jaculus; species Jaculus jaculus. Next base: position 29,200,353 of record NC_059104.1, read on the forward strand.
AAGAATGAGAAAACATGTTTTCTTCATTAAGAAAAATAAGATTTGGTAGCCTATTTTTCAGGCTCATAGTGTTATTAATGTGTATGTTTGTTCAATTTGAAAGAGGATTTTAAGAAAAAAAAAACTTTGTTTTTAGAAGCATTTTAGATTACTGAAGACATACCCATGAAAAAAGCGAAAACTAAAAAAAAAAAAAAAATCAGCCTAGTGTGGTGACACATATCTTTAATCCCAGGATTTGGGAGGCAGAGTTAGGAAGATCACTGAGATTGAGGACAGCCTAAAACTACATAGTGAAATCCAAGTTGTTGTGGGATACAGCAAGACATTACTTCAAAGCATAAAAATCTCCAATTCTCTCACAATCCGATTTTTACTACTTGAGCCTGGCCCACTTGATTGTGATATTTTACAGAAGCAACAGGACTTAAAACAACTCAGCCCAAATGACTCTTCTTCTGAAGGACAAGTACTGTTATAAAATTACCACCTAACAAAATGTTCCACCTACTATCTATTGAAATATGACCCCACATTATTCGCCTAAGAAATTAAAATAAGTAACTTCTCTTAACTTCTATAAAAGGGCCTCATTACTCCAGGAGGAAGGAAATTCCCTTTTTTTGAGAATTTACCCACTGTGATTTTATTACTGCTTCAGCTTATATTACTCATAAAAATCTATATAAATTGTAGTCTGGTATATACTGGGACTTCCATGGCTTAGGCTTTAGTGTAAAACTAAAAATATTTGTTCTATTATATTTCCTGTACATGTCAAAATTATTAGTGACTCAATATAATTTCTTATTTTCATATGTATGTATGTATGTTATGTATAAGCATGCCTGTGTGGGTTTGAGTGCAGGTATGTGTGGAGATGGGTATACACATGTATGAGCACACATATGGAGGTATGAGATTAACACTGGATATCTTTCTCAATCACACCCCATCTTATTTATTTATTTACTTTTTTGAGACAGTGATGTGGACTAGGAAAAAAGATAGTTTTTTTGTTTGTTTGTTTGTTTTTGTTTTTATTGGTAGGCAGTTAGGCTCAAAGAAACATAGGTGCCATCCTCCCGGGCCATCCTAGAACTAGAGGCTGATCCAAGTTGGTATTAAGCAGCAACTTGCTGCTGCTTCTTGAAATTTTGCCATTGGTGGATAGGTCCTTCCTTACTCAGTTCTCCTGGAACCAAAAACCAATTCAGATCATTCACATAATTTGGAATTGACAATAATTTTCATTTTGAGTGGATGCCTAATTCATTTAAATGCTCCTGATCCAAGCCTTCATGTTTTTTTTTCCCTGGTTCCTTCTCTACATCTCATCCAGGCTGCTAGGGGGGAAATCCTCTTGACTTGGGACCCATTTTTCTCTACTATTCTTACTTCCTTCAAATAACTCAAATAATTTCATAATTTATCCTTTTTCTGTATCCTCATTTCTCAATTCTTTGTTAAATGTGGACAAAAACTCAGAAGTCACTGGCTTGATGATTTTGTGGATTCTTTAAGATCCTCTGTCTTTGAGATCCTCTGTCTGGGTGGGTCATCAGTAACATTTATTAATCTTTTCATTGTACTTGAAATCACAATGGTAACTAGAGTCCACAAACATTAGCACCTGAGAAGGATTTTCAAAATTCTAATGTTGTTCACATGTAATTTCATGTGATAAAGTTAGTTGAACATTGAATATTTCTAACTAAAATGGAAGTACCTCATACTTCAATATGTCTCCAGTAGAGTTGATGGCTTTATTATTGTTAATTTTGAATTATATAAATTTGTAGTGAAAGTATATACATATGTAAAAGTCATTTTTTTATTAAAATTATTTATTTAACAGAGAAAGAGGGAGAAAGGGGAGAGAGAAAGAGAGAGAGAGAAAATGAACATGTCAGGGCCTTCAGCTACTGCAAATGAACTCCAAATGCATGCACTCTCTTGTGCATCTGACTAATGCTGGTCCTGGGGAATCAAATCTGAGTCTTTTGGCTTTGCAAGCAAATGCCTTAACTGCTAAGCCATCCCTCTAGCCCGTCATTTATGTGTTTTTTTTTTTAAATTGAATACATATTGCTTCTATGTATATAGCCAAAATGTCAGGAAATTGACATTTGTGCCCCAAGCTTCTTCATTTGTTTGTTGCCTCCATAGTCATTTGCTGAGATCTACTTAATGGAGTTGAATTTTATGTCAATTTTCTAAAAAACAAAATATAGGAGATGATGTTGGAGGATCTGAGAGAATGCACTCAGCTCAGAAGTCTGAATTGTAGTAAAGAACACTGAAAACAAATTCCACAGGGGCCTAATTTCATTTGATTAGTTTAGTTTGATACTGGAATGTACTTCAGAGAAAATGCAGTCAGAATCTAAAGAGACGTTGGAATTGAACCAAATGAAAAAGTATCTTGTGAAATGAGTTGTTCATTGTTGAACATGGTTGTGATATTCTGACAGGAATACCAAAGAACATACTTTAATATTTATTGAAAAATCATGTCATTCTTACAAAGTTCATACTGAAAGATGTTTGGCTTTTTTAGGCAGGAATACAAATTCTACCACAGTTTTCTCTGTTGCATATAAGTATGTACAATATGCATATTTAAAAGCATGTTACATCAAATACTATATTGAATTATTTATAATAAAATTTCTACAGTTTATTTTATTGTGGAGCAATGACTTTGTCTAACTTAGAGACACTGCTTAGGATGTTGTTGAACTTCATTTAAAGTAATAGTTTTAATGGGCTGGAGAAATGGCTTAGCGATTAAGTGCTTGCCTGTGAAGCCTAAGAACTCCGGTTCAAGGCTCGGTTCCCCAGGACCCATGTTAGTCAGATGTACAAGGGGGCACAAGTGTCTAGAGTTCATTTGCAGTGGCTGGAGGCCCTGGCACACCCATTTTCTCTCTTTGTCTCTCTCTCTCTTCCTCTTTCTTTCTCTGTCTGTCAATTTTAAATAAATAAGTAAAAGTAAAACAAAAAATTAAAAATAATAGTATTAATAATATGAGTGATGAAGAATTACTTATTAATGTTTTGCAAAATTTCTACGGTTTCATTTTCTTGAATAATTCACTGATTTTCTCAGTGTAAATGAGTAAAGATAATAGTTGCTTTTTTATAGGTAAAATATTTTTGTTTATATATTTTCAAGAGAATGGGTGTGTCATGGCCTCCAGCCCATGCAAATGAATTCCATATGCAAGTTCCACCTTGTGTATCTGGCTGATGTGGGTACTGGGGAAATCGAACCCAGATTCTTAGACTTTGAAGGCAAGTAACTCAGCTGTTAAGCCATCTCTTCATCTGCCTTTGCATTTTTTAATACACCTTTTTATGAAGGGGTCCAAAATGCCTACATGTCTTCTATTCCTGCAAAATAATTCCATGTGGCAATATTCAATTTTATCTCGTTAATCTCAGATAGTTAAGCCAAATTTTAAATATGAATTACTATATAATAATTCCAAATGCACATGGAATGCTAAATTCATTTTATAATTTGTGTATGTCTGAATAAATCACAAATTGGAATACTAGCTTGCAATAAATGACACAAGAGGAAAGACTAGTGACTAATAAGAGAAGCTACCTCCCCCAGGATAGATGGCTTACATCATGGTTTCAGTAGTCATTTTTCAATATTTTCATAAGGTAATATCAATATTTTCTATATTTTCATAAGGGACTGTCATAGATTTTAAATGTCACCCAGAAAAGTAAATGTCCACTTTGCTTACCTAGTTGGTGTCAGAGAATTCACCATTAATCTAGGAAAACATCATTTCCCTGGGCTCAAAAACTGATTTGAAATCCTTCTGAGGCAAATACTCCTGCATGGTCATAAATCATTTTCGGGTGAACTCTATGTGAACTCAAATTAGCATAAAAATTTTGAGATAAGCCTATTTTATCTCCCATGCATAAAGTGCCATATCTAGCTATTTTAACTTAATCTTTATTTCATATAAAACCTTTGCACATTTAGATCTGTTATCATAATTCTAATAAACAAAAACCTAGTTTTGGCTTATGGTCATGGTTTATTTGTTGTTTCTTACCCCATGGATGAGAAAGTGGTTGAATTTTCTTATATTATTAGACTTTTTGTTCTCAAAGTATCTTATAAACTTGTAAATTTTATTTCTTTCCAGTAAGATACAATAATTGCTTATTGTAAGTTTCAGTTGAGCACAAACTTTGTTATGGATGACAGTGTGTACATGAGGAATTTTAAAAAGTCATATTCCAGGTTCCTCATATCACTCTATAAAGTGATATACACAGTGACCCAGTATACAATTCATATGAATAAAATGAATTGTGTACATCTCATCTTTGTACATAAAAAAGCTACAAACTATCAATACTATAAAACATACCTATCCAGGTACAGTGACACCTACTTCTAATCCCAGCATTCAGGAAAAAGCAGACAGGAAGAGATTTCATATATATATATATATATATATATATATATATATATATATATATATATATATATATATATATATATATATATGCTAATATAACATATTATTTATTGCTACTATTTCTCAAATAACCAAATATATTGTGTGTTTGTGTGTGTGTGTGTGTATACAGCCACAACACTAGAAATACAAATACATTTTATTTCTATAGTATGGTTATTAATTTTTCAAAACTGAAGATAAATCTAAAAATTATTCTGTAATTAATTTCTTCAGGCCAACATATATACTTGGTGTACTTAAAACCCGATATCTCTATTGGTTAAGCAATGCAGGTCTACATGAGTTCATAGTTGGTGAATCATATACACATTCACATATGAATGATTTCAAATTACTAGGATAGTACTTTTAATTATGGACTCAATTTATCTGCATTTATGGTGATTTTTTAGGGCATATAGATGAATACAAGTTTAATAGGATTGTACTATGTAATTAGGAATTTTTTTTTTTTTCCAGCAGGATTTTGCTCTAGCCCAGGGTGACCTGAAATTCATTGTAGAGAACAGCCTGTCCTTGGATTCAAGGTGGTCCTCCTACCTTAGCCTCCTCATTGCTTGGATTAAAGACCCAAGCCACCACTCTAAGCTATGGGCTATATGCTTTTAGAGCAAATATTTCCACCCAAAGTTAACTTAATGTTTTCTTCTTGCTCATTCCTTATTCAACATTTCTACCTAGTCCAACCCAATAGGTAAACTGTCAATACGTGCCATCTCTTCACAAATATGCCAACCAAATTCAGATGAGAAGTTGGCAACTCTGTTCATCATATAGGTTCTGGAAAACAGACTGCCAGCTTGAGACCAGTGCATGTTATTTGGAAGGACTCTGAAAATTCAGTCAGTAGAATTATTTAACTTCATTTATGTAAGGAGTTATGGAAGACATAAAGGCTCCTTCTCATGAGCTCTTAACCAAAAGATATGGCTCGTATCTCATTTCCATCTTAATTCTCTGCTTGTTTTCATTTTTAATTTCCTTTATGTTATTGAACACTTTGAATTTGATGGCCTTTCATTTTATCTATAGTTACTGTTTTTATTGTTTTAGAAATTTTTCTACTTTGTCAAAATTTAAGGAATTTCTGGTATATGTACATGTATGTAAGTGATTTTTCATACAGAGCAGTAAAAGATTATGTGTATAAATACTTTTTTGTCTTCTCTATCATCTGAATTCCTGTTTACTTTTTAAATATGTTCATTTTTCCGAGATTTCAAAGGTGTCACATTTAATTAATTTTGGTACTCATGTATTTTGCCAAGGTAACTATGAAAATTAATACTTTAATAATATTAAACTAGCATATGGTATAAAGAGGATATTTGTTAAATATTGTCCTGGAGTGACTTCATATATACTGAGTTTTGCTATTCATATACTGTATTTAATAGTATGCCAGTGATTCTGATTACAAAAATATCAATGTTGCCAGTATATACCATTCCTATATCTAGAGATTCACAAAATGAATCAAAACCTGAACTTCATTTTCATTTTTTTTTATTTATATGAGAGAGACAGTAAGAAAGAGGCAGGTATATATAGAGAGAATGGGCAGGCCAGTTGCCTCCAGCCACTGCAAACAAATTCCAGGTGCATGTGCCACCATGTGCATCTGCAGTACATGGGTCCTGGGGAATTGAACCTGGGTCCTTTGGTTTTGCAGGCTAGTGCCTTAACCACTAAGTGGTTTCTCAAGCCTAAACCTCAACTTTAGTTAGATATTTCCTGATAGTGGATCCATCACATAGTTATGAATTTCTCTTTCCTGTTCTTCCTCCCTGAAAATAATATTTTGTATTAAAATACTATATTTTTAGTAACAAAATGTACAAATATATATGTTCCTGACAAACTTACAGTCTAGTTGGAACATTATGAATGAAGTTATTTATGTATATGTATATATGTGTGTATATATAGTATATGGTTATGTAATCATGAATTTCTAGTAAAGTATGCATTTTAAGAATTGTTTATTTTAATAAATTCAGACATATTCATATACATATATGTGTTCACAGACACTTAAATATATGTATGCCAATATATTAATGTAGACAATTATATAATGTCATTTTCTACAATGGCCTTATTTAACCTACTTCCTAACAAGATTTTTTTTTTTTTTTTTTTTTGAGGTGAGGTCTCACTCTGGCCCAGGCCAACCTGGAATTCACTATGTATTCTCAGGATGACCTCGAACTAACAGCGATCCTCCTACCTCTGCCTCCGGAGTGTTGGGATTAAAGGTGTGCACCACCATGCCTGGCACAAGATTTATTTTTAACTTAAAATTTATGCTAATGCAGGGAAAGAAGTTACTGAGAAAAATAATCCTTTAATTTGCTCTGTTAGTTCTATATCTGTTAAGATAAAAGAAGAAACAAAGTATTTTGAATACCATCCGTCCTTGATATCTAAGGCAAAAAGAAGAGCTCTGCAAATGATTTCTAATTTAAAGAGACTTAAGGAACTGTATTAAAAGATTCCAGAGAGTTCAAATTGAGTTCAGACTCTCAGAATTTCATTAAGTCTATGTACCCTGAAAGTGTGCACAGAATAATTAAAATACTTCTTTTCATTTTTATAGAGAAAATCTGAAAGATGAAGTATGCATTTTGATTGGGCAGTCTGGTTAGTTAGCTTTGATTCTTTCACAATTATCTGAATTTCAAGTGGGAATGAAACTTTGAATACACACAAGTATAAAGGCTATGCATCTTTTTTGCTGGTGATGGAAAGTTGTTGATTTACATAAGGAAGCATATTTTATTTTTAATTTTATGAGTAAAGGTATCAATTTCATGTATTTCTAAAAATTAATTTAGTTTACTATATATCCTCCTTATGACTTTTTACTTTAATATGAAAAATTAGGTGATTTATGTTTTACCATTTTACTTAAAAATTTCAGAAAAATGTATTCTCTTTGTAAATTATTCATTTATAAGTTAAAGTAAGTTTATAGATTTTTACTAACAGAATAACAATTGAGTAAATTTCTGCAATTAAAAAAATGGTTAAGGAAAATACTACTGAAGAGATGGCTCAGTGATTAAGGCAGTTTCCTGCAGAGCCAAAAGACCCACGTTTGATTTCCTAGGACACATATAATTGAGATGCACAAGGTGGCACATGCATCTGGAGTTCATTTTCAGTGGTTAAAGGACCTGGTTTGCGCTCTCTCTCTCTCTCTCTCTCTCTCTCTCTCTCTCACACACACACACACACACAAACACACACACATAAATACAATAAATAAAACTTTAAAAAATAAAATAGTATTTTCCTTTCCAATAGTGATTCAATTGATTTATTAACATTGTCATTAGTTAATACATAAAAATATAGAAAATTCTCTATCATATGTGGATACTAGCTACAGATGATTGGGCTTCTGCGTGAGAATGAAAATACTTAGTAGCAGAGGCCAGTAAGTTAAAAAGGAGACATAAAGGGAAGAGAAAGGAAGGGAGGAGGGTACTTAATAGGTTGATATTGTATATATGTAAGTACAGTGATTGTGATGGGGAGGTAATATGATGGAGAATGGAATTTCAAAGGGGAAAATGTGGGGGGGGGGGAGGGAATTACCATGGGATTTTTTTTTATAATCATGGAAAATGCTTTAAAAAAATTAAAAAATTTAGAAAAATAGAAAATAATTTCCCAAGTGAAGCAGGATTCTTACATAATAGTAACGGAAATTATTTTAGCAGAAAAATTAGTGTATAAAGGAAACAAGGAACATGATAGACCATCAGAAAGTATAGCGAATCAGGTTTGTAGAATGTATCACCAGACGGAAGGTTTGGATAGGAAAATGTGGAGTGTTTCTGCATCCTCTGCCTCTGCAAGGTGCTGCTTCCAACTTCCTGCTCACCTTAACAGGGTGATAACTCCTCCCTCATGCCTCTCACTTTCATATTGAAATCTCTGTCTTCTGGGAACTTAATAATCAAAGACCACATACCTGTGTCTTAGATAGTAATCTGAGTGACCAAATGCATATGTTCTCTTTTGAGGTAAGAATCATAAGGTAGAAAATACTCATCTATCTATCTATCTATCTATCTATCTATCTATCTATCTATCTATCTACCTACCTACCTATCTACCTATCATCTATCTACCTATCTAGGTGGATATATGAGTATTTTATATATGATATAGATAGATTGATAGGTAGGTAGATAGATAGTCTGATATATATAATAAATAGTATGTATTATAAATTACTCATTATGTAGTATATAAATGTATATATATATACATATATATATAACCTGTTATATATATTCAAATGATAAGATAGTTCTAACTACTTAATGAATATATAAAGCATCATCCTTAAGAAGGTATTCTATAAAGTTTTATTTCTCACTATGTGTGTGGGCTACGAGATTAATGAATGTTCTTATTTTTTTGAAGATATAACTCAAGTTTATAGAGTACTTGGAAAAAAAAATACCTTTACAGGCATAAAAAGCCATTCAAATAAATCAAATAAAATGTACTTGACTCTTCCACCTTACATACTGTTTGGGAAACAAATAATGGTGTAATGATATAATGGTGGTATAATAGGGTTTTGACATACATTTATGAGCATGAACTTGGATAGCATTGGTTTGTACTCTTAGTCACGTGAGGTCTTTTACAAGATCTATAAATGTGGGGCAGGTAACAAAGATAATCTTAATATGTTTGGGAGAAACAAAAATGGGAAAGGTGCACACTGACAGAGAGTTTGTCATCAAATGGCAAAAGCAACAACCAAGTTCACAACACGCTCCACTCAGGTTTCTGGATGATGTCAAAGAGCTATACTCTTGCCTTTTCTAACAATTTTTCTTTTTGAAAATGTGAGGAACTTTGATGAGATACAAAGATAATTACAATTCTCTCAATCAATGTCACATGGCTTTACAGTTGTGATTTCACTCTGTGTACAGGAAGTCCAGAATACAATGTGATAACTGGAAATCTCTTCCTGAATTGTATACATAAACAATCTGCTTGTAGCAAAGTCATTTCAGAGTTTAGATGAACATCTCACTTGAAAATTTCTATATGCAAGACAAGTTGATGACAGGTTAGATGAGAAAAAAGAAAATAGGCAAAATCAGTGAAGCAAACATAGGCAAAATTACATAATATTTTAATTTTATAAGACAGGAAAATGGGACCCAGGGAGATGGCTCAGTGGTTAAAAGTGCTTGCTTGTAAGCCTCCTAGGAATAAGTTAATTCCCAACCCCCATGTAGAGTGTGGCTCAGAGTAGCGTAATATGTGATCCCAATATTCCTGTAGTAATGGAACGTTGAGTCAGGGGAATCCAGATGCTCAAAAGCCAGCTTGTCTGAAACACTTTCTGCTGCAAACAGACTAGAGAATTTGTCTCACAAAGAAGATGAAAGAGGAAAAATTCATTTAGAGCAGTAAGGTACTATGTTCACACACAACAGAATCCATCATATCATTAAAGTATGCACACCCATACACCTCAACAAGGAGGGGCCAATGGGGAGGGGGTAGGTCACAGATGAGCCTAACAATGGTACCAAACTGCCTGTAACTTGCAGAATTGAAAACTAAAAAAAAAAAAAGAGTAACTAAAAAAAAAAAAATTGTCCTTCTCAAACTCTGTTGGTAAGGGACCAGTTGTTACATTTCATATGTTCTGAGAATGGATATTTTTGAAAAATGAAAAAAAAATATTGATAACTAGAAAAGAAATTCAAAAATTAAGACACACACACAAAGTATATGTGCAAAGAATAAAATTGTAGAGTATGTTGTATGACATTGTTTTATCTGAAAAATCTGCCTCCTTTAAGAAATGGTTGGCTCCTATCAATAAGTAATTGAATCACACTTCAAAATGCATCTATTTCAGTCAGACACTCTAAGACCCTCCTGAGCCATGCAGCTCCCAAACGACCCCAGCTTTGGCTGAGGTTGCCAAGCCTGCTCTGCACACTAAACTCTTTCATTGCAGTCTCTTTGCCCTCACTTCTATGCATCCCCAATTGCTAGCATCAATGGCACTCCCTAATAAACATCATAAATCCTGTCGCACATTCTGTTCCAGAAACAAATAATGTGGTATGTGATATCAGAAATGAAAGGTGAAATGGAAAGGGCTTTTATACGGCAGGTTTCTTCATGGTCAGCAGGAGTGTAGGCGGGGCACTTGAAAAGAAGGGTCCTGGAGAGGGTAGGATGAAGTCTAACCTTAAAACAATTTGGCTCTGAACTGTAACTCCCAGTACCAGAAATCAGTGACACCCACATTGAACCTGTTGATTGGAGAAACATACAATGTCCCCAAAGAAAGACAGGCTTCTGTCAAGGAACTTGATTACCTATCTGAGGTAATAGGTAAGACCATATTGATGAAGACACCATATGCTGCTGACACAGAGCATGGATAGACCTGGCTGGAATCCAGAAGAGAGCCATCCCGGACAGTTAGCCTGTCTATTGCTAGAAAGCCCTACATGAGCTACTGGGGGAAAGTGGTCAACAATGATATGAGGAAGCAGGGGTCTGAGTTACTCCTTTCCACTTCCAAGCTTCATGATTATGCTGTTTCTATAAATGGAGGAGTACTAATGAGGATTTAGGAAGCCACCCTTCATCCCTTCAATTCTGAGAAGGAAAGATCAACTATGTGAATCTACAGAGACATTTCTGTATAGCAAAGATATAATCTATGGAAAAAGTATTATGCTAAAGTAATTCCAATGCTTTATACTAGTTTGGATCCACAGATTTCTTTCTGCATGTGACCTCCATGATTTATGAGAGAATAAAAACCTAGTGGTGGGTATACATGAATTGAAGGAATTGGACAGGGTAAGCTACAACCTGGAAAAAGAACATAAGGCAGGAACAAATAAAAGGTGCATGTGTGGGAGTATGAGAGTTGTTAGAAGTACTCATTAAAGTCACCTATGACTTAAATGCTCATAATTGGAGCAGAATAGATAGTTCCCTGTAGAGACACACTATGCCTAAGCAACTCCAGTACTGAACATAATTTCATCTAAAAAATCTGCAAGCCTCACATTCCCCCTGAGGAGGAGTTTGAGAAAAGGGTAGAAATTTAAGACACTACAAATGATAGAAAACTGTTTATTGAATGTATAATGCTTTATTTTAATATATGCACTGTGGAGTTTAGGAAAACACAAATTAAAAAGTGTTATTTTAGAGAGAGGATAAAATATAATCATAAGAAATGATCCATCACAGAGAAAGTAGAAAAAAAAAGAAATACAGAGAAAATTCAAAAGACACAAAAGTATAATAAAAGAAATGCAATTCAAATTATTTATAATAAATATATGGATGATGGAAGAGAACCACAAAAGAGACATCAAATAGAAGAGATTAGTTTGAAGGAAGTTGTTCCATGGAAGTGAGCTGTAGAAGGGGGACAAAAGAAAATAAAGGTAGGGCATAAGATTCAAAATGCATTTAGTACATATATGAAAATTCTCAATAAAAGATATTAAAATAAAACCGGGCATGGTGGTGCATACCTTTAATCTTAGCACTTGGGAGGCAGAAGTAGGAGGATCACTATGAGTTTGAGCCTACCCTGAGACTACAGAGTGAAATCCAGGTCAGCTTGAGCTAGAGTAAGACCCTACCTCGAAAAACAAACAAACAAGAAAAAAAAAATTAAAATAGACTTTAAGTGTAGGACAATAAAAATATGACATAATAAGTAAAGTAAAAATAAATCTAGGACTGAATAAATGACTCAATGGCTGAAGGTGCTTGCTTGCAAAGCTTGACAGCTAGGTTCAGTTCCCAGTGCCCATGTAAGGTCAGATGTGCAGAGCGGTGCATGTGTCTAGAGTTTCTTTGCAGTGGTAAGAGTCCGTGGTATGTCCACATTAGTACTCTCTCTCTTTCATAAATAAATAAATAAATAAATAAGTAAATAAATAAGTACAAAATCTATACAGTAATCATTTCAATATTAGACAAATGAACTTAAAAACAAGGATTATTTAAAATAATTTCAATATTATATTAGTAAAATGATAAGAAACAAGCTTTTACTTTTCTAAGAAGATATAATAATCCTAATTCTAAATTTATCTCACAATAAAGTGCCAAAATGCATGATACAAAAATGACAGAACCACCAGGAGGATAGCCAGAATCTCATATAATAGTGACAGGCATAAAGAGTCAGGGTTTGACAGTCCAAGCAGGCAGTGAATCAGTGAAAATATGAATGACTGGAAAACCTATAAAGTAATTTGATGTAACTGGTATTGAAGACGTTGTTCAACAGAAGAGGCATAGACATTGTTCTCAAATATTCATGGGACATACACCAAAGCTGACCATATCAAAACAATAAAAATTGTCAGGCATGGTGGCACACACCTTCAATCCCAGCACTAGGGAGGCAGAGCTAGGAAGGATTGCTATGAGTTCAAGGCTACCCTGAGACTACATAGTGAAATCCAGGTCAGCCTGGGCTAGAGGGAGACCCTACCTCAAAAAAACTTAAAAATAAAAATAAAAAATTGTGACAAGAGTAAACTATGAACAAAATAAATTTAATGAGAAATTGATATTGTAAAAAAGTTGGAAATATCCAATTTCTGCCTATTAGACAATGCATTTCTAAATGGCATTTGATTAATTAAAGAAGAAAAAATATTTAGAAATACTTATAGTGGCCACGGCTGGAGAGATGGCTTAATGGTGGTTAAGGCACTTGCCCAGAACCCAAGTAAGTCAGATGCATATGGTGGTGCATGCATCTGGAGTTCATTGGCTGTGGCTGGAGGCCCCGGCACCCCCCTCCACACTGTCTCTCAAATAAGTAAATAAATATTTAAAAAAAACAATACTTGTAGGGATGAAGAGATGGCTTAGAGGTTAAAGCATTTCTCTGCATAGCCTAAGGACCCAGGTTCAATTCCCCAGAACCCATGTAAGCCAGATGCAGATGGTGGTGCCTACATCTGAAGTTCATTCTCTCTCTCTTGCTCTCTCTTACTAAATAAAAATAAAATATGTTTTAAATATCTGTACTACTAAGATGAAGGAGCAGTTCCTCCACTGTTTGATTTGCCCACTTTACATAACAATTTGTAGCTGTAAATGTGTACACTGAAGGAGAAGATTTAGTATCACCACTGTAAGCTCACACCCCAGGACAGTGGTAAAAAGAAATGGTTTGTATCTAATTCACACAGAAAAACAATGAAATGAAATGATATGCTTAGTGCTGGAAACCAGAAAACTGAAAATAAAACAGAGGGAAAATGAAAAACCTAGTTCATTAAATCAATCAACAAAAATTGAGATGAGGACGAGCCAATAGTGAAGAGCCTAAAACTATCCTGAGTTTCAAGGCAGGTGAGACATTTGTTGAAATGTGTCTATTTGCTTTGCTGTACTCTAGATTTTGCATTCAAATGCAGACCCAGACTCTGCTGAAGAGGCACTTTATAGATGAGATCAGCATCTGTAACCAGTTGGGTTCAGGTTAAGGAGATTGCATGAAATGATTCAGTTGGATTTGATTTCACCAAGTGAAAGAGTTTAATTGTAGAATAAAAGTTTCCCTGAAGATGAAATTCCATCTGTGGATTGCTTAGAGCTCCTGACTAACTATGCTGCAGATAGCACCGCTAAACATCAAACACAGGAGTTCTATCTGCCACAGGTTGGACTAGAAACAAATTAACTTCCTAACTTTCAGAATGTCTCCACTAAAATAAGACACTGATTAGAAAAAAAATGAATCCTGAAAATTAGGATGTGGACAGGTGGGAAGAACCCAAGGAAGTTGGAGTCATTGAAAACCCAAACAAGTGAGTTTTCTTTGTCAATACAGGACTTATTCTCACAACCAGATTAACCTGGTAACTTTATTTCATTTATTTTTGTTTTTACAAAAGCATTAGTGGTCACTAGGATGAGCATATCTTTGACAGGCCCTTCCAATTCTCTGCAGGACCCCTTGGTTCATTGTATCATTTCAGTTGTTTCTGTCCATTTCAGTTGTTTCTGTCTCTTCATTCTTAGATCTGTACTATACTCAGCCACTTGCATGTCCTAGAGGGTAACATATAATATATGTGTGGCTCACAAGGTGTGCCACACACCAAACTCACTAACCGTATATGTATATATATATTTTTTCCTCCTAAAGCATATACACAGAAATGTGTGTAACAGGGTAAGAATAGATGCTAAAGATGTCAGGAAAATGATGAAAGCAACATAATTCTGAGTAGAACTATATTGATGTAAACTAAAAAAGGAAAATAAGAATTTCAATGTTTTACCTTAAAGTACTGGAGTGAGTTGTGACACTGGGCATCTAGCTGACTATGGAACTGTGGTGGTTTGAGTGAGGTACCCTCTATAGTCACATGTGTTTTGAATGCTTTGTTTCCAGCTGGTGCCAACTTGGGAGGTAAAAACATTCTGGAATATATGTGTGTAGGGAGGGGTGTTACATCCTAGCTTCCCACTTCCCAGTATTCAGCTGACTATTGCTACTTTCTGCCAGCTATTGTGGTAAGATGTGATGCCAAACCTCTGTGACCTATTCCCTGCCATGATAAAGCTTTGAGACAGAAAAACAAAAATTTCTTCCGAATAGCTGCTTTTGATCTGGTTCCAGAAGCATAAAGATGACTATGACGGGAACTCAGGATGGATGGTGCCCTACCAAATGTGAGTACCTACTTTGGAAGAGGAAGCTGTCTAACCAATGGGAGAGATTGGGCAGGATGGAGGAGGTTTGGCATGAAGTCACACTGATAGGTCTTGGGATGGCCCAAATGACCTATCTTTTGCTAGACCCGAATGAAATAATTTTGTAAAGGGAGTCTTAGAAATTTTCAAGAGTCATTTGATCTTTCTTCCCTGCATAGCAAATGTTACATTGAGTGTGCATCCTGTGAACCAGTAATGTACTATGTGTGATGACAATATTGGCTGAGAGAGCAGCATGTGACAAATAGTGACAATCAAAAAAGACAAGGTGAACAGGGTCAATGTGACACAAAGATAAAGTGTTAATCAGAATAGCCTGGTCAATACAAACAAACAAACAACTAAACATGGCAGTATGTAGTTAATCACAGTGTCCTTGGGATCAAAGTATATAAGCAGTCTACTCAACTATTTTATGTGCATTGAGGAGAATTTGTGTGAACAGAAATGTAACTAGAATCAAAAGAAGTAAGTGCCATAATTCTTACATACACATATTTCAGTTAATTCCTAAGCTTGTGACACTTTTCAGTGCCATAACCACTTGGAATGAATGGGATTTCAGGTCTGCATTGGAAAGTACAATGTCAAAAATTTCAGTTGTTAATCTTTCTATAGCCTTCTCTAAGGTGACATCTGATCATTTCCATGGGTGACTATGCATTCAGAAAAGAGAATTTAGGAAACCTGAAATGCCTGCGAGGATAAAAGGAAGCACATTGATCAGGTCTCAGCAGTTTTAGCTCATACTGTACTCACAGTAAAACCAGTGAATCCCAAGCTTACCTTGTTGCTAGTTCCTCAGTTTTTACAGGAAAACACATAGAACTTCTCATTCTAAGAACTTAGCCTAAAGCATAAAGAAAAAGAAGTTCAAAGGTCCTGCTCACAATGCATGCCCTACCACAAGGCTAGCTGATAGAACTCAAACTCACTTTTAAGGCACAGCCTAGTCTTCAGCAGCATGAATACTTGCTAGAACGTTCCATCCTACCCACTCAAGCTGCTTCGTTTCCAGCACAGTTGATTTGCACACAGAAAAATTCCCATCTTCTTTCAACTTTAACTGTGTTTTTCAATAATAGGAAATGTACTCATGTAATTTTAAATGGTTTTCCATGTAAAGTTTGCTTCATTCAATTATAATTATAATTGGATATGTTCATAAATGATGCATGGGATAATTCAGTATTAGGTCTGATGATCACTAGATTCTGTGAGCACACAACAAACCATGCTTGAATATTGGCTCTGGATATATATATATGAAGTTTAAGCATAGAAAACAGTGCCTGGGACTCCGAAATGAGAGTACAACATAACTAAATGTGTCGGATAATAGTGAATAAAGCAAAAACCATAAAAAGAGGAAAAAATGACACGTTGGCAATTGAAATACATACTGCGATCCTTCACCATGCATCTAAGCCTTCTGTAGCCCATGCTTCAAGGAAATTCTCAGCATCAAATTCTCGGAATGTAACACATTATAGAGACTCAACACTCTCAAGATTTTCTAGAATTATAAAAACTAAAATCAGAATAAGTTACAACATATCTGCTGAGCCAATAGTCAATTTTCCTGTGGCCTATTAACAGGAAAGAATTCATTATTCTCTGATATACATCGTTAAGATTTATCTAAAAGTGAATATTAGCTTCAGATTTAATTTCCTTCAAGAGGCAGACAAAGAGCCTCATTACATTTTCATATATAATAGTTGGAACTAAGCTTCTATCTTTCAAGGGTCACAGTATAGGAAAATGGTTAAGGAGTAAGGGTGTTCTGTGAACTATCTCTGTAGAGAAACCATGTCTCATACTAGCTGCTCATCAATCTATGTGCTGCACTTTGTTCATAATCACTGTTATTTTAAGAAAGAATTATGCTCCACAGGCTGAAAGTATAAGGGACTTGGCTGCCACCTGATGTATTTTTAGAAATGCTTGATCCTGAGTACCATGACATAATGCATAATTGCTGAATGAATCAATCCTACCATGGATTCATGATCTGATATATTTTTTAGGTTAACGTCTAAGGTGGCCTCCAGTTGGAGGAAGTAGGTCAATGAGGGTATATTCTCAGTGACTGTATCTCTCCATGCCCCTTTCCTGTGCTCTCCTGAATGGTTTCGGATGCATGGTCACACAACAGTGTTGCTTGCCCTCAGCCAGGACAAAAAGACAGTGTATTATGATGGTCTGAAGTCCCTTAAGCTGTGAGGCATTTTTTTTTTTATTCCTTTTTCCTTTGATTATGTCCAGAATTCCACATTAATGACAAAACATCTAACTCACAGAACTTAAATAAAATGCTAATTCATTGTAGCATGGGAGATTAAATGTAAACTGTCCTCTGTGGCTACCAGCATTTGTAATTAAGCTTCTTAGTCCTCAGCCTGTGGATCCTTAGGAGGTGGAGGCTTGCTGGTGGAGGCGTGCCACTGGGGCTGGTAGAGGATTGTGAGTGCCCTGCAGGGCACTGAGAGCTGGCTCATGCACACTGCTTCCTTCCTGCTTTGTGGAGATGTGACTCCCCAGCTGCCTGCTCTGCCATAGTGAACCTTCCCCTCAAAACTGGAAGTGCAAAATAAAACCTTTCCTTTAATAAGCTGCTTCTGGTTGAGTGTTTTTGTCCCGGTAGTGAGGATAACTACTATGTAGCCTCAGGCTCTCAGTGGTAGTGTTATGGCACACCACCGTTTGCATTCTAACTCTGCAAACTAAAACTAACCACTCCATAATATATTAATGCCTTTCCAAGTTATTTTTGTTGTTGTTGTTCACTGCTTCTCACTGTATGGGACAAATGTCCAAATAGGAATTTGATGTTGATCGTTATTCCAATAAACATATTATACTAGATGCATTTTTATAAGAATGTGCCCATATTTATCATTATAAATACCAACACTAAGAAATCAAATTTAATTGTTGTGCCCATGAATTTTTGATTTGTATTTGCTTACTAGCTCATTGTGGATTCAATTCAATTTGCTTTAAATGTGTCACAGGCTCTGCAATATTTTGGATTAGTGTCATAACAAGGTACATTTATAATTTTCTTCTCACCAAATATAAAAAAATCCCTTAGTCAAGCTTTTATAATATTGTGTGTGTGTGTGTGTGTGTGTGTGTGTGTGTGTGTGTGTGTGTGTTTCAAGGTAGGTTCTCACTCAAGCCCAGGCTGAACTGGAGTTCATTATGGAGTCTCAGGGTGGCCTCTAACTCATGGCAATTCTCCTACCTCTGCCTCCCGAATGGTGGGATTAAAGGCGTGAGCCACCACCCCCAGTTTATAATATTTTTTTTTGAAAAATAGTGTTAATTACTATTTGAAAGATCACAAAACTTAGTGGACTTCTCATTCTCAGGAAAAATATGACTGACAAAGGAACAGAGAACTCTGAAAATAGGTTAGATGTGTCATTATAATTTTATTTGTTTAAAACGACTAAAGTTGGGCTGGAGGGATGTCTTAGTGGTTAAGGTATTTGCCTGAAAAGCCAAAGGACCCCAGGTTCTATTCCCCAGGACCCACGTTAGCCAGATGTGCAAGGGGGCACTTGCACCTGGAGTTCCTTTGCAGTCACTGGAGGCCCTGGCTTGCCCATTCTCTCTCTCTCTCTCTTTCTCTCTCTCTCTCTCTCTCTCTCTCCTTGTCCTCCTCTTTCTCTGTCAAATACATAAATAAATAAATTTTTTTTAAAGATGACTGAATTCATGTTCTGAATAGGCTTCAGAGATCTGATGGTTAAAATCTGTCATTTTTAATTATTCTCAAACAAGAAATATATGGAAATGCAAAAAATTAAAATATTAAAGAATGCAATTTTTCATATCAATATGTAGTTCTAATAAATTGATGTTAAGTGATGCAGAAAACTATATAACTTTACATATTAATAGATACTAAGTGATGTTTTCTCACATACAAACATTGTTTAATGTTTAAATAGGGTTTAATATATCTCTCTTCAAAGATCTATAATTTCTCAATCTTAGCAAGAAGGAAAGAAAGAGGGGGAGAGGCAGGAAGGAAAGGAAAGAACATAAATGAAGAAAAGAAGTCAGAAAGAACTCACAGGCAGAATCAAATGTGTAATTGTCATTGACAGGTGTGGTGATGCACGTCTGTTAACCCAGAGTTGATAGACAGTGACAAGAATGGGAAAACCTATGCTGACCATGGCTACACACTGAGGCCCAAGCCTTCCTGGGAAACAAGAGGCACAAGCTCCATGTCAACCATAGGTGATATGCAATACTTACATGTGTTATTTATGTTGATAGTATGCTTTATTCCATATTTATTTTGTATGGGTAATATTTTTGAAATACCATATTCATAACACTAAAAATCCAAAAGCAAATTAAACCCATTTCTGTTAAGACATTGAAAATCATGATGGCAGGTTTCAAAGAAACCTCTGATTTCTTAAGAACATAGAGGGGAAAGATGCCAATATTAAAAATCATATATCTTAGTGAATATTAATGAGTGTTCATACTTCAGAAACATTAGTTTGTATTTACAGTGATTGGCCTATGTGTAAAAAGATAATGCATGAGACTTTAGCAGGAAAAAATAATGCTCCAAAGGATAGAAACCATACATCAAAAACTTCTTTATGTTCCGTGAACTTGGGAGAGTAAATATATTGCAATTGTCTGGCTTACCAGAAATGCTCTTCAATATTGAGATTGAATTCCCTTGGAAAATAGTTTCAATCAATTTTCATTTGATACATTCAGCTACTCAATGAGATTAGATGGTAGGATTTATAGGATAACTTGTTGTACAAATTATAGTTTTCTTGCAAGGGTGAAGACAGGAAGAGTGTGCCGTATATTTCTTGTACTTGGTGCTGGGCTTTTAACTGGATATATAAACCAGTGGTGATCTGATAAGAAATGAAGTCAGGCAACATTTCAATTTGAAAGGAAGCTGTAATGATCTGAAATATTGTTCTTTTGTTCCCTTAGATTCTGCTATACCAGTGGAAGGAAGAAATCTAACAGGGGAAAGCAGCTATACAGAGACAGTTAATTACCCACATTTGAAACTTAAGCTAATTATGTCTTATGTGATGGGAGGGATTCCATTCACATTGAGCTCATATTAGCCCTGGTGTCATGGAATGGAAAATTGTGAATTTGCTTAGGGAAGGAACGAGTAAGGTAAAATGATACCCAAAGTAGACAGTTGTGCCTGTATTTAAAAACTCATCACATTCAGTTTTTATGCACTTCTTGTAACCACTTTTAAAAAATTTTAGATTATATGTCCACCTGTCTTAAGTGCACAGTTAATGATTTGATGATTAATATTTATATGATGCCTTATAGCTTTCAGGAATACTTTTTCTTATTCAAATGCCATGCAATACGACAAAATAATGTTTGCCCTAAAAGAGAAAAGAAAAGGAAATCAGGGCTGGGCAGATGGCTTAGTGGTTAAGGCGCTTGCCTGTGAAGCGTGAGGACCCACCCTCCGTTCTGCAGGTC
Source organism: Jaculus jaculus (assembly GCF_020740685.1). NCBI lineage: Eukaryota > Metazoa > Chordata > Mammalia > Rodentia > Dipodidae > Jaculus > Jaculus jaculus. The sequence goes on from NC_059104.1 coordinate 29,221,160, forward strand.
CCACGTAAACCAGACACCCAAGGGGACACTAACGCCACATGTGCACAAGGGGTACACGTGTTGGGAGTTCAGTTGCCGCGACTGAGGCCCTGGTGCGCAAATTCTTTCTCTCTCTCTCGCATAATGGCATGTGCCACCATGCCCAGGGAAAGGGAAATTAAGTAACTTAAAATTAATAAGGATTCAACTATATAAAAACATTCATTTTCAGATTTAATTAAGATTTTTTTCCATTAGTATTAAAACTAGACTCTACAAATTGTAATCAAAACCACTGCTTATGTATTATGTACATGACTAACTTATCCAATATAGTCCTAACGTCAAAATGATTGGTTAAATAGATCGTTAACTCCTTTACATATTTAACATAGAATTTTCTCTACTTTCTCACCTTCATTATTGCCAATCATTTTATGTTGTGTGAGTATCATAAATCGAATTTTCCAAATAGTTTAATTTCTGTTATTTTTAACTAACTGTTAAGGTCACGATTGATTAAAGTTAGACTACAAAATCATATATGTTTACCAAATGTTCCAGCTAAAGGTCAATGGGAAAATTAAAGCAAGACGTTTCAGCTATGTGAATATTAATATTTTATTATAAAGAACAAAGATGTGATATTCAATTTCTTATACCAGTTTGAATTGCATATTTAAGATTCTCCACTAAACTGAAGTGGATTGCCATTGAGAATAAAAAGAGCATGCACTTTCAAGTGACAAATGTACTGTATCCTCATGAAAACATTATACCATTATTATTATTATTATTATTATTATTTATTATTTATTTATTTATGTGAGAGCAACAGACACAGAGAGAAAGACAGATAGAGGGAGAGAGAATGGGCACGCCAGGATTTCCAGCCTCTGCAAATGAACTCCAGACTCATGCGCCCCTTGTGCATCTGGCTAACGTGGGACCTGGGGAACTGAGCCTCGAACTGGGGTCCTTAGGCTTCACAGGCAAGCGCTTAACCACTAAGCCATCTCTCCAGCCCAAGCCAAATTACTTTGAATGATTGTATCTATATGTACTCAAAACAATTCTCCAAAATGAAAATATGCCTACTACCACTGAGTTAGGTTTAATGGTTCTAATAAATGAATGGTGTTCCAAATTAAAATTCCATTTTATGGGACTAAAGAGATGGCTTAGAGCGGTTAAGGCATTTGTATAAAGCTAAAGGATCTGGGTTCGATCCTCCAGGACCCATGTAAGCCAGTTGCATAAGGTGGTGCATGCATCTGGAGTTCGTTTGCAGTGGCTGGAGGCCCTTTCATGCCCGTTCTCTCTCTCTCTCTCTCTCTCCCTCTCTCTCTCTCTCTCTCTCTCTCTCTCTCTCTCTCTCTCTCTCTCTCTCTCTCTCTCTCTCTCTCTCTCTCTCCAGAAACATGTGCCACTTTATACATCAGGTTATGTCTTACTCTATAACACCTTATAATTGCAATGTGTTCACTGAAGTCATTATGAAGGCTTAAATTTATCACATACATGAAGAACCTATCTTATAACCATGACAAGGATTAAAATGTATATGAGTCATCTATTTATGCCAATGCTTGTATTACAGATAAATCTTTCTGTTCCTTAAAACCTTTCCAGTAGTCATGTGATCTTCAGATTATATACACACAAGGGCTGGAGATGTGTGGCTTGGAAGTTGAGGGGCTTGCCTGCAAAGCCTAAGGAACCAGGACCATTTTCCCAGGCCTACATAAACCAGATGTACAAGGTGGCACATGTTTCTGGAGTTTGTTTGCAATGGGTAGGGGCTGCACTATACCCATTCTCTCGCTTTCTATCTTTCACTTTCTCTCTCTAACTTTCTCTCAATAAGATAAAATAAAATAAAAGTTACAAATTATAAACAGATAATATTGTGATAGGCATACTCTATATTGAAATATAACATTCAGTTTCCTTGAAAAGTCAAGAAATGCTGAGTCGTATATTGCATTTTTAAAACTGACATTTATGAGGAGATAGAGCTCATCTGATGCTACTATCAGCAATGAAACAGGCAAAAACAAATACATTTATTATATAGGAGCATAAGTTTTCTTCTTTATCATAATGATCATAACACAATACATCCCAATTTACCCTTTAAAAGTTTGTTTTTTATGTATGCAGTAAAGAGAAGCATTCATATTAAGTTGAGTTGAACCATATAGTTACAGAATAGGAAGAGACTTCATAGGATTATTTTTCTTTCAGTAATTTTCTCTCAATAATGCATACAAAAGAGAATACTATAATCAAGGCAGAAATTGTAAATATTAGTTGCAAAAATTTTGGAATATAGAGGCATAATACACGGGTTATTATTCTAGTCTACCAATATTAGAGATGTGACCTAGGTCAGATTACTTAATATTTCTACATAATATCTCATTATTTGAAAACTAATAATAAGCTGATACCTGAAAATAGCAATAAAATTAAATTTTATAACGTCAAACTCTTAGAACACTGTGTGCCACATCTTGAATAATTTTTATACAGCAACTTTTATTATTATTTAAAATCAGGAAGGGTATGCAATTAATTTTGTCTAAATGCTTAACGACCTGTGTTTGAATTTTATTTCTTCTAGCCAGTGAGAAGATATTAGTGTTGCTAGCTATAGTAATTGAGGAATTGAGGATATAGCAAGAATACCCTACAGAAGATTATGAATTTCTGTTGAAAGAAAGAACAGCATCAAGTATCATATATTAGAATTAAAATTCTCTCTCTCTCATGTGTGTGTGTGTGTGTGTGTGTGTGTGTGTGTGTGTGTGTGTGTGTGTGTGTCTTTGTGTGTGTGTTTGGAGAGAAAGAGAAAGAGTGGTATGTGCATGTTCACATATGCTGGTCAGTTCTTGTGGTTCATTTTGCATGGGGACAGTTGACAGAGGACACAAAACAATGTATCAAAGAATTTTTCTTGGGAACAGGTGTATAAACAACTTGAGAACCATTAGAGGCTTCCCAAGTCATTTGTTTAAACTAGAAGTTATGAGTATTTGACAGTAATTTTTAGTATGACTTAACCCTTACAGAATATTTTAGTATAATGGAGAAAATAGTTTTGATATAGGACTAGAAAGTGGCTTTATTCTATGTGTATGATTTATGCTCTATGGAGAATAATGGTAGGTCATAGATACTTAGGAACTCATATGATAATTATATATGTTATAGTACAACAGAGAAGGGCTTTATTTGTATATAAAGCAAAATATCTGCTTCATTAATCTTTACCACTGAAACGAAAGATCTAATTGTTACTTCTTCAATAATAAACATCTTGCCAGTACCTGTTGTCATTTCAAGGTACAGAGACCACAAACACAGTTCTGAAAGTGTTTTTGTCCCTAAGGAATAAAGGGACAATGATTTGGACATTGATGACATCAGGAATCTCTGAATTGAACAGGAAAGAAAGAACAAAGGAAACAGTCAAAGTTAAATGTCCAATGTCCACATCTTTGTAATCTTAATTTACTTGAGCAGCAGCAATATTTTTGTAAGGTTACTGTTGCCTTATTTTGGTACCCATTGTGCACAGTGATTGATGATAGCTCATGTAATGACATTCAGCTGCAAGTGATAAGGTTTTGGGGAGAAAAAATGAAAACGTTTTCTTGAATTGGAAAATCTGTATCTGTATCACAAATGTAATAGCAATGAAAGGTCATACAAGTTATTGTAGCTATATCTGACACTTAAAGAATGATGTGACTATAAAATTAGTTCTTTTTTAATTAAAAAATACTACTGCATTTTGCTTGCTTTTTAAAAACTAGATACTCACAATAGAAAATTTGTTCATACTTTGAAATGCTCCTTTCTTAGTATTTTCCCCAGTGTTATAAATGTGACAGAATGTTATAAATTTAATTCTGTGCTTGAAAGAATTTTCAATGAAAATAACTAATACTGTTGTCAAAATTAGTCATTGATTATTTGAATGTCATACATAGGTGTATTGCTTTAAAAGTTCTATATCTAGCTTTGATATTTTAATTCACATTATAACAATTCTTTTATAATAATTTTGCTTAATTTATTAAAAAAAATGTCATGGCTTGCCCAAAACAAAGATAAAAATAGTAATGATATTCATCCTAATAAATAAGTTTTCATGATTCTTATATGTCTTCGGGTAAAAAAAAAAATAATCCAGTTAATATACTCTGCAATTATGAGAACAATATATGAGCTGAAAAGTAACCTTCATCCCCAAACATACACATCAAGTGAAGAGACATTGGTCATTAAGTTCATGATCTGCTGTTGAAGTTGATTTGATTCCTCATTATATTATGACACAAGGGCAATGTCACCAAGTTGCTGTACACTATAATAGCATGCATATCATAAGGTGATTCAAGTGATAAAAACTTGGCCTAGTCATATGGAAGCCAAGTTATGCTATTCTCCACATTGGTGCAATTATAAAAGAGGTCCAACAATAATTTGCTGAACACAGATTCAAGGAAAAACAAAGAAAAGCATGGTAAAAGTCTTTCTGTTCAGAGTCAGTTGTTCCTTATTCATAAGTTATGTCTGGTGAAACCACAAGTGTTGTTTTTTGTTCCATTTTGTATACATTATATAGGTCTATTTTAGCCTCATCTCTCTCCTGCCCCTCTCTGTTACAAATACTTCAATTCAGGAGGATAAGGATTCTAGGTACTTAATAAACATTTTTTCTACCCAAATTCATGCGACTAATCATTTTTCTTTCCCAAATTAATGTGACTCATCATTTGCTAGCTGTGTAAATATGAGCAAATCTTTTAATTTATTCATGATTTATGATTTAGCTATTTTATTTGAAAAACTTAGGTACCACTGACTGAAGCATCTGGAAATGAGGCTTTAGTGTGGGAAATATTGACTGTGATTATATATAAATATATATATATATACATATATATATTTATTTATTTATATATAATCATATATTATATAATATGTAATAATATATATGTATAATAAATGCATATATGTATATGAACACACTTAGATATAGGTATATATATTTGCATATATTTCTCATTCAAGGCAATGTTCATTTGATAATTTATTATGCATGATAACCTTACGACAAAATCAGGAAGTAAATCTAGGACACTAAGATTTTTGGAAACTTCATTTCAAAACTGGTTCCTAAGAAAACTAGAATCAAAATCTAGTACCTGCCTCAGAATCTTTTCTTGCTCTTAATTACAATTTCACCAAACTCAGATCATCTGTTAGTAGAAAAATAAATAAATATTGCTTAAAATGGCCAAAAGGTCATGATAAAACAACGATAACCACCATTAGTTATGCATTTTTTTCACTCTAGTCCAGGCTGATCTAGAATTCACTATGAAGCCCCAGGGTGGCCTCCAACTCACAGCAATCCTCCTATCTCTGCCTCCCAATTGCTGGGACTAAAGGCATGCACCACCACGCCTAGCAATTATGCATTTCACACAAGGATGAAATATGCCATGCCTATTTTGTTAGTCTTCATGTCTTCTGAAGCAAAAATTTCAACATTTATTTCTGACATCTTGACTTTCATTATGTATATATTTTTTTTTCTTATAATTCATATCAACTTTCTTGATAAGGTTTCATTTCTTTGGTATTTAATGTCAGGAAACTGTCCTCATATCCTTTATGGGTAGTTTTGCTTCACAATTTCCTTTACTTTTCTAATTACTACTTTAAGAATCTTTTTCACCCAAGATTAATGCCATTAATCTCTCTAAGGACTCTAGAGTGTCTAATGTTCCTACTGAGTTCTTTGGTATTATTTTTTTTTAACAAATTGATTTAGAATTTTATACAAATTATTTCACCTTTCAGTTGTATTTCTAAAATATTGTGATTATGTTTTGAAACACACAGCTCTGACCTCAAGCCATTTGCTCTCACTGATTTTTCTCCCATTTCTTTTTTAAATATAGTCATTATGACTCTTCTTCATTATGTTAAAGTATATGCAGGTTTTTTGCTGTCTTTCTTCAATATTAACTAAATTCCTAAGCTTCAACTCTGTTTAAATAAAAAATTTGTGACTTCTGTGTCGGAATTTAGAAAATGAAATGAATCTTGACATATCATCACAAAGTCCTGCAAACCTTAGGCCTATACAAAGAATGAAGAGTCAAAACTGAGCACTATTTCAATTTTGAGCTTCCAGATAGGGATGTCATCCTCTGTGGGATACAAAAAGGGAAGCAGAGCTAAGGGCAAGCTTGGGAGAGTGAATTTGCTTGGGACAGAATTTTTTTTTTTTAGCTGCTCAAATGAGTTGTTGCATCTCAACACCTGTGATAGCACCCATGCCTCTGTGCGAATTCAGTCATTTAATATGACTTTGGGGACAAGGGAAAAACAGATATTTCATTGTATAGGAAACACATTTTCACTAAAAAGTTCATGTGCACTGATGTTTATCCCTATGAATTTACTCACAGTTAAATGTTAGCAACACATTCTACCATTTTAAACTGTGGGATATTAAAATTTATTTATAACTTACCTAGGATGCTTATAATTAATTAATAACAATGTATTACTCAATGTAATATGATTAAGAGATGTATACCATAGGGGCATATAACTATAAATATACATTTAATTTCTAGAATTTTTGGTAATGGGGACTACAGAGATTGCTCAGTGGTTAAAGCACTTGTTTGCAACCTCTAATTGCCCAGGTTCAGTTCCCCTGTACTCACTTTCATTCAGCTGCAAAAAAGTGCTACATGCGTTTTGAGTTTATTTGAAGTGGCAGGTAGCTCTGGCATGCCCATCCTCCACTCTATCTCACTGTCTGCCTTTTTTTTCTCTGTGAAAATAAATAAATATTTTAAAAAGTTTTAGTAATGATAATACTTATTTTATTTAGATTGTGACATGTACTTATAATATGCATACATATATATGGATATATATAGATAAAAAATTCAAAGTTAGACATGAAAGTGTTAAATACCATATACAAAATCATCTAGTATAATAGGGATAGTTAAGGATTTAATGGAGCCTGGAAACAAGACCCATATTTTTATGTGAAATATATAGTAGTAACTTTTATAAATTTGCATTGGCTCTTAAAACTGCTCTAAGTACAAAATGCCTTGTACATTTAGTTGAACAGAAATGCCATGAAATTTGATGTCAAAGGAACTTGGCTGAAGTCCTAGTTCTTTCAATATCTTGTCCTTAACTATCATTTGGCTTCCCAGAAAGGAATTTATTCTCTGGCCAACAGTTCTTGCTATTTATAGGTAGGTGACATTAATCAGATAACTCCAATTTCCAAGACCTTAAGAAAACCCAGAATAATATCCCTGAGATCATTACTCATACCCAGAAAATGCCTCCCTCTTATGATTATCCTCCCAGGTTAGATACAGGAGGCCTCAAGCACATCTATATTCTATGTTTTTTTTCAGGCTTTTGTATTCTTCCAGGCATTTTCCATACTGGTATTTCCTCTTGTTCTCCTATAGGAGAACCACTTCTTGTGATTTGACTGACATGGCGTGTACTTTCAAACCAGAGTCTTCCCAATCAGAGAATGTACAGTAATGTAACCATACAGGGAACTCATGTCTATGAGAATACTGATACTAGTGATGAGCTAACCTATGTGTCTAGCATTCAGCAGCACAGTGCTACCTCACCCAACTGAGGATTCTCAGAAGACAAAGCCATTGACACACAGGCACAATTTTCATAAACCTTGATGAATGCTCTCATAAGATTAAATGCTCTATTTAATTTCAGTTGCTAATTTGACTAGACTGAAGAAAACTTGGCAAAGCACTGTTTTGGTGTTTGACTCTTGGGTTCTCTTTCAGAGGGAATTGATTTGTGGACTGAGTGAGGGCAATCTTTAGTGTGGTAGGCAACATTTATGGAACCGGGACTATGGATGGATCAAAAAGACAGAGAAGCAAGTGGAATATTTCCCTCTCTCTCCTTCTATGACTCTTTCTTTCTCTGTCTCTCTCTTTCTGTCTCTCTCTTTCTCACCCCCCTTTAATGGAATAAACTTGAATGTAATATATATATATATATGGTTTTGAGACTTCAGACCTTGGGACTTTTTTAAGCATCTTTACATGTGTCTTAGGCCTTTGACAGACTGAGTCATGCAATATTGGCTTCATTGGTTCTTGAGCCTTCTGACTTTTGACTGAATCATGTGGCTAGCTTTTTCTACTTCTTTGATGTGTAGAAAGACTAGAGCTAAAACTACACCCATGGTCAGATGAGCCAGTTCTCCTAATCACCAGATTGTACACGTCCTCTATCTAAATTTCATCTCTTTCTCTCTCTACCTATCTAGATCTCTATTATCTATCTATCTATCTATCTATCTATCTATCTATCTATCTATCATCTATCTACCATCTACCTCATCTAATATCTTTCTGGTCAGTTTTTGATCCATCTCACTGGAGAAACTTGGCTATTACAAGTAGTTTTTATATTTATGATATATTATTATAGTGTATATTTATAAACTCCATTTATAAAACAAAAACCCAACCAAACAATAACAAAACCCACCACCACTTGATAATCAACCAGACTTGAATATGTGCATACAGAAGAGGAAAAGGTATTCCAAAGTCTGAGGCTGATTTCTGGATGGAAAGCCTCCTAGTGCATCGCGTGAGCCAGGGACTACATCCAGCCCTTGCTACCAGCCTGTCCTGTGAGAGTGCTGGAGGAGTAAACTTCAGAACCAGAAGAGGAATGAACCTCATCTATGCTGTGACTCATAACAAATGAAAGAAGCTGACCCTACCAAGCTGGTAAAATAGAATCACCAGAAACCTGTGAACAAGGGTATACCTGAAATGTGAAGCTATACTGACAGAGAACATAAACAAAATATAAATTAAGGGCTAATGTTACTTTTATATTTTCCCCTACAAGTTCATTCTGTATAAGTTGGTTAATAGGTAGTGCCACCTAATTTAAATTTGAATACCTTTGAGAACACAAATGTACAAAACCATAAATCTTTACTGGTTCACATTTAACCAAAGAGCAATTGTTAGCTATTTTACAAAAGAGGGATGAGAAAAATAAGAAGCTTGTTACATTTCCATTATTTCCATTATTCCTTTGATTTTACTAAAGAAAATAATTATCAGTTTAATAATATTTAAGATAAATTTTATAAATAAAATTTTGAATTATAGTAGCTTTTCCAGCTATTATATACAAATTTGACTTCAGATCAAAATATGATGAAATAATGGAAAATGTAATTTTTATTTTGTGTATGAATCACATATTAGCTTAGTAATGGTATATTCTACCTGTAATCACTCAATTAGGTGAGGGACTGGGAGGTTCCCACCAGTTCTAGGGATAAATAATATGTGCTTTTTAATGAATTTACATCACAATAGAAAGTGTATAAGGATACAAGAAACCTAATTAATTTAAATTAAATATTTGGTGAATACATAAACTTTAACATAATGAATAAGTGTAGCCCAAAGATCTTTTAATATTAATTTAAAATAAAATGATGAGAAACCTTTTCATATCCTCATGGAAAATTAAGCAAGTAGATATATGTGTTATGGAAGGTTATTTTTTCCATATATTAAAGTTCAAGAAAAAGAATATATTCATGGGGAGTGATGTTTAACATTTGTGTACTCATTCATTGTAAAAGAAGGTTCACTGTTTGGGATCTGTATAATTTGTGTTTCCATATCAAAGAAAATGTCCAATCCCAAGGCTATGTACACATTCATAGAAAGAATGGCAATAGAGTCTGATGTCTAACTTACTGCATCACTTTAAAGGAATATCTTTAAAATGATAGTTATTGAATTTTTATAGCTATATGGATATTGACATTGATTCTATAAAGTTTTAAGTTAAATAAGAAATAAATTTAATAAAAGTGTTATTGTTCAGACAATGCATTTCTATTTACTTAATCCATCAATAAATTTTATTACATGGAAGACAAATGAGTTTTAGATCTAGTATTATTTTTCCTAAGGTTTATCATGTTTAGTTTATTTGAAAACATGGTTTTATATTTTTTGGCTGGTGATATCATATTGTATACATTATTAATAAAAAAGAATAGAAGGCTGGGCATGGTGGTGGCACTTTTAGTCCCAGCACATAGAAAGAAGATGTAGGAGGATTGTTGTGAGTTCAAGGTCAGCCGAAGCTAAAGTGAGAACCTCTGTTGCATTAAAAAAAAAATGAGAGACTGGATATATAAATCATCAGTTAAGGTACTTGCCTAAAGCCTAACTACCTGGGTTTGGTTCCCTAGTCCAGTACCCACAAAGTAGCTCATGCATATGAAATTAATTTGCAGTGGTTAGAGGCCCTGCCTTGCCCATTCTACCTCTCTGTCTCACTTTTCTCTCTCTGTTTTTGAAAATAAATTTACAAAATTAAAAATGATTATCAATAAATCCTATAAGCATTTTTAAGTAACTGAGACATATAGGGAAGACATAATAAAGAGCAATTTTAAGTAACTGAGACATATAGGGAAGACATAATAGTTTTTTTTTTTTCTTTTTCTCTCTTGTAGTAAGAGTAAGGTAGTAAATGTCTAAATTTTCTTTCAAAATAGGTTTGTAAAATGATATCATCAGGTGTATAATACTCTGCATAGACAGGTGAACATAAATGTCATAAGTTAAGTACATATGAGATTTTTAATATGTAATGTGCAGAATTCAGACTGTTCTGGCTAGTTCTTTTTAAATTTCTGTGTGTGATCTCTTTGCATATGACAGTAAAACAGAAATCACATTATGGCTAAAACAAACAAAAGCTTCCTTCATCTCAAAATAGCTGTTTCCAAGCACTCTGTAATTCTATCTATCATTTAGATTCAATTTAAAGGCAAACAATTTGCATCAATAATGTCAAGGGTATTTCTTTACATCAAAAATTAAAGACAAAATAGTCTTAGTAGATGAAATGACAGATTTTTGTTGTTGTTGTTGTTACATTTAGTATAAGCTTAGCTTTTAAATGTCAAGATAATAGTGTTTGGATGGTTTTCTCTGGTGTTCCTCATAAATACTCGTGTTCTGGAAGCATGATCCTCAGATGATGGCAGTTGGAGAATTGGAACCTTATTGGAGGTGTCTTTCTGAAGGTGGGCTTATGGATATTATAGTCAGCTTTCCCTTTGCCAATGTTTGACACACTCTCCTGCTGCTGTATCCACCTGATGTTGTCCAGGAGATGATGCCCAGCCTCTGCTCTTACCATGTTTATCACTGCCATCATGGAACTTCCCCTCAAGTCTGGAAGCCAAAATAATAAACTTTCTTCCCATCAGATTCTTTTGGTCAGATACTTTTTGCAAGCAAGGAGAGGTAGCCACAACATGTATATATTTTAAGGATAGACTTTTAAAGATGGCCAGCACACCATCCCTTAAAGTGAGCTTATAGTTTTTCAGATAAAAGAGGGAAAGGAAGAAGGAAGAAGAAAGAAAGAAGGGAGAGAAGGAAGGAAGGAAGGAAGGAAGGAAGGAAGGAAGGAAGGAAGGAAGGAAGGAAGGAAGGAAGGAAGAGAGGAAGGAAGGAAATGAAAAAAAATAGCAAAGGAGGAAGAAAGACAAAGAGAGACAGAAGGAAATATGAATAGAGACACAAGCAGAGACAGATGGGAGGAAGGAAGAAAGATTATTTACACCAGAATATAGCAAAAGTAATTTGTGTTAGTAGAAGTAATTTTTCACCGCAATATATAAAGCAAAGGTAAAGCATGAAATCATCCAGTGTGACATAATGAAATGATAGGTCACAGCTGGTAATGGACATAGCAACAGAAAGAATTTTTTTTTTACTTTCATATTAAACAAAATTAGACTTTTGGGCTGGAGAGATGGCTTAGTGGTGAAGGCACTTGCCTGCAAAGTCAATGGACCCATGTTCAACTTTCCAAGACCCACGTAAGCCAGATGCACAAGGGGTGCACGCATCTGGAGTTCATTTGTAGTGGCTGAAGGCCCTGGTGTTCCCATTCTCTCTCTCTCTTTCTCTCTCTCTCTCTCTCTCTCTCTCTCTCTCTCTCTCTCTCTCTTTCTCTCTCTCCCTGCCTATTTCTGTATCTCTCTCAAATAAATAAATAAAGCATTTAAAAAAATTAGACATTTATTTTGCTATCAGTAAATATTAAACATGGAAACATAGCAGCTAGTCTTGTAATCATTCACTCATTTGAATTTTATTAAAAAATCTTCAATAATATGACTAATATACTTGAATAGTTATGATTTCATCCATGTAAAGAGTTAAGATTGGCAAGAGCTGATCATGGTGGCACATGCCTTTAACCCCAGCCCTCAGGAGGGAGAGATAGGAGGATTGCTGTGAGTTCAAGACCACCCTGACACTACATAGTAAAATCCAGGTCAGAATAAGACCCTACCTCAAGAAAACAACAACAATAAAAAATTATGGAAAATAGTCAATGAGGATGATATCATATCATTAGAAATAAGCAAGTAAACAAGGACAGAGAGAGAAAGTATACATATGCTGTATTGTACATCCCAAATCTATTCTGGATGTTGGTGTGAGAAGATGTTCAATTTTCAAATATGTTTATAGAAAAATAATAAATGTCTCTCAATTGTTGTGCATACCATCTTCCCAGGCTAAACTGGCTTTACTTCTCTAGCTTTCCTAAATTCCTTTTGGTGTTTCTAAATTTATAATTTAAACTAGTCAGTTTGGAAAAGAAAAAAAAAGAAGTTAATAGAGAAAATGTCCATGTTAGCAGGATAAAGAGGAAGTTAAAAAATAATGGAAGACTATTCAACAATGATAAACAATACTGGTGAGTGATCTCTTGAGAATACTCTCCCATCAACAACATGACCAGAATGCTGGTTTGTAGCCTGGAAATCTTTTGCGCTAATGATGTGCTACACTAGAGACCCCAAACCAGGATTTCCAGCTATTGGCAGGTTTTCATGATAGATCTCTCAAGCAGGTGTGCTTCAGTCAGCTGGTCATTGCTGAAACAAATATCTGACCAGACACAGCTCCACTGTGAACCATGGCCCATCCTTACAGCTCCATGCAGTAGCCTTTTCGATCTTCTATGCTGAGATATCACTGCGCTTCTCATGCTACATCTCAGCAGCATCTCCTGATTGAACTTCAGGCCCTGGTCTCCTTGGTCTCTCTCCACACAGTGATTTCAACAACTACTTGAGTTGGGCGAGGCAGAGCATGCCTTTCATCCCAGCACTTGGGAGGCAGAGGTATGTGGATTGCTGTTAGTTCGAGGTCACCCTGAGAATACGAAGTGAATTCCAGGTCAGCCTGGGCTAGAGTAATACCCGACCTCAAAGAAACAAAACTAAACAAACAAAATAATCAACAACTACTTGATGTGCCGCATCTCAGCAGCAGTGTGGTACCATGTGCACTTCATGACCCACTTCCATGAATTTTTCCTGCTTCCAAAACCAACACCAGGTGTCCTTAGAACCAACCAATGTCTCAATCCAAGGAAGAGATAAACCTTAACCTTTAATAGCAGTATATGCCTTCATAATTCTTCCCTTAGGTCATCTTTTTGAAAGAATTTGCATTCTTATGAATTGAGCTTTTCCTGCATGGACTTCACCCTAATGCCAGTAGCTCAACTCCAACAAAGTTTTCTGCTCACTCTCTCTTTCTCTTTCTCCTTCAGTTTTGAAAGTTCATAACCCACGTCTTCATAGTCTACACTTCTTTCTACTTTAGCAATTTTACTTTAATCCATTCCATTGTCATAAATCCAATTAATTTCTCAACAGTCATAACAGAATATCCACTATGTATATCCTAAAGATATCAAAGTGTATGCTATTTTTAATATTTATTTATTTGAGAAAGAAAAATACAGATGAAGAATGAGAGACAGCAAGAGAGTGTGTGTATAGAGTCTGCAGTGCCTCCTGCCACTGCAAATGAACTTAAGGTGCATGGGCGATTTCATGCATCTGGCTTTACATGGGTACTGGGGAATTGAACCCTGGCTGTCAAGTTTTGCAAGCACGTGCTTTTAACTGCTGGGCATCTCTTCAGCCCAGTATTTTTTTTTTTAAATCAACTGAACAAGGAAAAAATTCCCTGTCAGAAAAGAGCTCCTAAGTTGTTGGTCTAGAAATGTGTTTAATTTATAAATCAACATATTTAATAAAGAAAATTAAATGTGATTAAATACAGAATATAGCATCAATCTGATTTCTAAAAAGCTGAAACTAAAAGTGTAGGAAAGAGTATGCAAGGAAATAGCACCTGTGTTGAGCTGGAATTTATCTGAAGTATGAAGAGAACAGCAATTACTTAACTAAATATCCTGTGCATTTGTTAACATACTAAATCTAGTACAGAAGAGTATAGCAGTAATTATACTAAATTTAATATATGTGTCTATATCATGTAATATTTTCAATATACCTAATTCATTTTTAAGAGAAAGTAATAAAACATTGAGTGTTAAACATAAAAATGTTTGAAAGGGGGACTGGAGAGATGACTCATTGGGTAAAGGCACTTGCTTACAAATTCTGGTAGACTAGGTTCAATTTTCCAGCAGTCATGTAAAGCCAGATGCACAAAGTGGTACATGTGTCTAGAGTTTGTTTCCAATGGTAGGGAGGCCTATGATGCTCATTCTCTCTCTCTCTCTCTTTCTTAACTATAGAAAAATAAATAGTAAATGAAACTTTTTAAAACTATATTTTATTTATTTGTTTATTTGGGAGAAAGAGGCAGAAAGAAAGAGCACCCCCAGGGCCTCCCACCACTGCTAATGAATTACAGATGCATGTCAGAGACATGTGACCCTTGTGCATCTGGCTTACGAGGGTCCTGGAGAGTTGAACCAGGATCCTTTGGCTTTGTAGGCAAGTGACTTAACTGCTAAGCCATCTCTCCAGCACCAATAAATAAAACTTTTGAAAGTGAGTAGAGATATGGCTCCGTGGTAAAGGTACTTCCTATATAAGCCAGCTGACCACATTTCTGACCCAGAAGCCATGTACAGCCAGATGCAAAAGTGGTACATATGTCTGTAATCCCAACATGTCTACTACAATCACAGTGAAGGTAAGGAGAATGCCAAAGTTTTCTTAAGGTAGTCTAATCTGACCATCCCAGTGCAAAAAGCAAGGGATATTCTGTCTTAAACAATACGCAAGGAAGGTATCAACACCCAAAGTTGTCTACTGAGCTTCAAATATTCAGATCTGAACCAGTACATACACACACACACACACACACATGCACACACACATACACACAAAACATATGCATATACAAATGCACTAACTTAATAGTATGTGAAAAAATTGCCTCAAGAATTTTCAAATGTTCATATTAATAAGTTTAAAGCTGTGTGTTATTAGAAATTTATACAGTTTACACAGTGCTCATATTAGCATCTAACCAATAACCTATATTGGAAATAAATTTCCTGATCTAATCCGTATAATCAACTAATGTAAACTACACTTCCCTAATTAAATATAGAATTTCTCAAAGAAGAAATACTATACAGAACTTTTGAATTACCCCTGTTTATATGACGCTATAACCACCTAAATGTTCAGAATGAAAATGAAGTGAAATTTAGCAAAACACTGTAAATATAAATGCAACAGTTATGACATGTAAAATCATTCTTTTATTTACACCTACATATATCTATATATCATAGCATGTAATATGTATTGCATAATATTTGAGAAAGATGAAATTTCTGGTAGGGTTTGCAACCCAAAGAATTGGTTCTCTAATATTAAAGATCTCTTCTTTTTCAAAACATTTTTATTTATTTATTTGAGAGATAGACATACAGAGAGACAGGGACAGAAAGAGTCAGACAAACAGTGAACAAGTATGAGCATGCCAAGGCCTCCTGCCACTACAAACGAACTTCAAATGCATGTGCCACTTTGTACCTGGGTTGTTAGCGTTTGCAAGCAATTGCCTTTAACCACTGAGAAATCTCTCCAGCATGAATCTCTTATTATTAAACACGACAAATCCCTCTTTCCAAATATAACAATTTCTTATTCTTAGAATATGAATTTATAGAGCTATACTGTTGCCTTGACTTCAGTCCTCTAGTATCTATTTTGAACTTCTGACATTAAATTTCAAAATAATGAACTTGCCTGGTTTTAAGTATATATTAAATAACATTTATTTGTTATGCCATGTGACCACAGATAATTGACAAATAAAAATGATGTAATCCATACGCATAGACAAACAAGGTTTGGTAATCCCTTAGGGTAGCAAATGATAGCTGAGGGTAAGTTTGGTCATTCATAGTAAAAACTACTGTCATAGGCCATGTTCCTGTAGAGGTAGAAAATTGATTTAATTATTAGCACCACAGGTGATAATCCTATTCATTATCCAGAGGTCTGCAGAAAACCTGTTTTCTCAGAAAATTTACTTCAGTCACCAACTCTGGTTCAGTAATTTATCATCCATGTATTTAGAACCATATATTATTTCTGTCTCTTGGGTCATTCTACATGATAAACAAGTAAAAGATGGGTACAGCTCTATAGTGAACCATTTCTCTACATCTAGACACTGACATTAATTTTAAATTGTTTTGCTTAGATTTTATTCATCTTGCATGGCATGATAAAGAGAGAAAATTAAGTTATTTTTCAAATAAAGATGATGCAAAGTAAAGATAATAATATGCCATTGAGAGCAGCATTATAATGTTAGTTATGATATGTGTTCTTATCAGTATAAGCATAATAGTATCTGTTTTAAGGAAATGCCATGTGTAATTTGCACATTAAGGATTAAATCAATTTTAATTGTCAGTCACAAGTAGTCACGACGTCACAGTAATTAAATGCTAATTTGATAGAAGCACTCTGAATTGGATTAATATGGTATACTGCAAGCCATGAAAGGCACTGGGACTCCAGTGTGTTGTGTAAAGTGTTCCCTCCTTTTCCCAGAGAAATAACACTTTAGTTTTACACTCTGATGGCTAAGGGCTTGGTGCTATAAGAGTTCTGCTGAATATAAATTGCATAAATCACACAAAATGTCCCAGAACACTATGTTCTGTGGCTGATGAAAGCTGCATTGTTCTGCATTTTTCAGAAAGAAGGCATGCTCCGGAACTTCAATCAAGGAATTCAGCTGACAACCTCTTGCTATTAGTTTGTATTATAGCTGAAGCTGTTATTGGTAAAGAATCACTTGTTATAATACATTTAAAATATCATTTAACCTTAGTAAGACAAAGATGGTTTTCCTATGGAAATCAGCATGCTGCTCACAGCATCCCCTTTTATCTATTAAAAAGTACTAGACAACATGAAATGGTACTTAGGGCAAACTCATGTTTTAAGGTAGCCATGTCCTATGTACTGATGCTCTACAGTGATAAAGTGGGCCTGAATACCCATTTATTAGAACAATTTCCTATTCAAGAGCTCCTTGTAAAAAATAATTTGGTGTTTATGTGTTCTTTCTCTCTACAAACTTTTACTCTCAGGATCAACTTTTCATTCCAATCTGCTCAATTCTACCTCTTCCTTCATAGGAAGAAGAAATGCATTTGGTACATACATTTTCCTTGCTGGGCCCAGCATCTAATTAATTCTAGAAGAAAACCTGCTTCTATTAAGTAATGGCCTTTATGTGGCCAGCATATTTCTAGGATGGGAGAAGGAAATAGAATAAATTCAAATCACAGTTACTGAGTACACAGGCATACTGGGAAGGAACTGAGGCCAAGGGATATTTATCAACCTTTAGGAGGTGAGGTAAGAAATTTCCTCTCTGAGGCTCCAAGTGAAATGAGATTCAGAAGGAATGTAGGAAATGTGAACAAATGTTGTCCATCTTTAGATTATGAACAAATATCCAATATTGAACCCTCAGTCAAAGTAGTTATGATGATAATAATAATGGTGATAAATCCATAACATGATAACATATTTTCTTTTACTATACTCATGACTTTATACTATCCTTCATATTTTTTTCTCAGAAATCTTCTATTCACCATCTCACACTACTGTGACCAAACTTTCATGTTCTCCATATTATTTTCTTATCTGTCAAAATGATCTTGGCAAGATCATTGATGATTTTGTCTTCCTGTTCACAATGGAATTCCACATTTTGTACAAGTCAGCCATTAAGGAAACACCTCTTAACTTCACAGAGCCTTGGTTTTCCTCTTGACTCAGATTGCATCCTTTCCTACCAGGCTTTCCTCTGGTACAATGATGAACAAATGAATCCCTGGACTATTTATGGCCTTTTTTTGTGATGTTCACTAGCTATGCAGTACAGCCTGTGTTTCTTTAATTGTTCATCCAAAAGAAAAAGTAAGCAAGAACCATGATACTATGAAGTATTCAGCCAGGCATAGTGGTTCATATGGCTGAGGTAAGAGGACTACTATGAGTTCGAGGCTAGCCTTGAACTACAGAGTGAGTTACAGTCAGCTTGAACTAGAGTAAGCCCCTACCTCAAAAAATAATAATAATATAAAGTATGCAACATAAAATTGTGAAAATATATCTACAATATTTAGAATAGTTTATGGCTAGTTATAAGTACTTATGAAATGTCTGAGTTTTTTATTTTGACAAATCAAAAGTTTAATATATCAATTTCTCAATTAAAGTAAAATCTATTGTGAATATTTTATGAGAATGCATTTCTTACAATAGCAAACTATCGTACATTGGTTTAAATGAAATATTATATTCACTTACCTGTAATTAGATTGTGTGTTGTTATTCATGATAATTGTTAATCCTACATTAGTTAACTAACATAAGTAAGCCATAGAATTGATTTTCCATTCATGCCAACACTGTTAACAACTAGAAGAAAATACTTTTACCTGAGTCAAATATAACTTCATTCTTGTGACGGCACATCTGGGTGACAGAATAGTATTATACCATGGGGGGTGATATTTATTGTATTTTGCAATTGCCTTCAGGCTGTTTTACTCTGTACACAATTATTTTCATCATAGACTCTATATTGGGATATACAGTGTTCATTTTGTTTTCTCCGTGTACTAGGAAACACAAACTCTGTAATCTTAACCCCTACTACCAAAGCACTCACTTACTACAATAGTTCACCAAGATATGTGATAGAGAAGTGAAGAACCAAGATGATATTTTTTGCCTGTATAATATCTTACTGTATTTTTACTTTATAAATATACATACTGAGTCATTTTTTAAATGCTAACATGTCAAAATAGCAATATTATTTATCCATCTTTAAGAATCCTTACTCATGTGTTTTATAATTTCTGGCTTTTAAAGACAATACAAATCTTATGTTAAATGTAATTTTGGTCACAATATTTGAATCATTCATATTTTCCTTTGTAACATATTTTATTTAATTACTTGATAGATTTCTATGTAATAGACATATTTCACAGTTTTGAAGCATCCATGTTTAAATTTAAATTCAGTTTGTTTAATTTTAGCTACTTTATCATAGTTTAACAGTGCCTTAATATCATTTTAAGTGTATGTGTTATAACACTATCTCAAAGAAATCATGATATTTGGTGCCTTGTATAGCTCAATGTAGCTAGTGCAATTCTGCACAGACCCATCCAAACCTCTCCTGTATTTATGTGGAAATCTTTGACAGTCTCCACTTTGACGTTTTCTGTGTGTCAGCTTTATTCTCTGGCAAAGAACAAGATTTTGTATCCAGTCTTTATTGTACTTAAAAACAACTGAGAAAGCAAATCTTACCGTGGCTCTCATTTAAGATTAATGAATATTCTTTTCCTGGAAGGCTCTGGCAGTGTTTCCTCCCCACCATGGAATTCAGAATTATGAAACTTCTGTTTTACCCCTAACCTTCCAATTCCTGGTTGAACTTCCTTTATGCTTTTTTTCATCCCTTTAGATTCTTTTAGTTCTGATCAAAGTGACAGTTTAGAATTTTCTTTGGCAAAATTGAAACATTTTTTTACATGATTGCATTGCAATTTGTCTCTAATGCAAACATATATTTGTCTTTAGCACCCATTTGTTTCATAGGCCCCAAGTTGATATTCTCCTATTATTTAGAAGAATATTTTTATTTGTTTACTTGCAAGCAGAGGCAGAGACAATGACAGATAGAAAGAGACAGAAAGAGATATGAGGTGCATGTCACAGCCTCCTGCCACTGCAAACAAACTCCAGACACATGTGCCACTCTGTGCTTCTGGCTTTACACAGATACTGGGGAATTGAACCTTGGATTTAGGCTTTGCAAGAAAGCACCTAAACCACTGGCCCTTCTTTCCAGTCCCTCTACTTTTCCTCATTACTATATAATTGCTTCATACACTGTTTAAAATATTACCCATGTTTAATTTCAATACTTTTTAATTAAATGAATTTGGTATAAGATTTTGGGATTCCCAAGCCAAAAATGAAGTATTATTCATTTTTCTATCTCTGAATTTTAGGATAGTGGCATCTTAATACAGAGATCCTCATAAATACTAATTACACAAAAGATGGATTAAGGCTTAATGATAATGTACTATGCATTTTAGCCACACAAAAAATGATAGGGAATAAAGTTAGAAAATGAACATATGCTATAATAGATAGAGACACAAGAAATCAGGTCACAGTGCTCTGGCTTGACTTATAATCATTTATTGTTGTCAAAACTCTGAATGATAAAAAGGGGCAAAGCCTTGATAGACTTTGTAGGTCACAAGGATTGAAGACTTACCTAATAAAAACAAAATAAATGAAATTCATAAAGTCCAAAGTCCATCCAATGTTTACTCACTGCAACAACATTTTACACAACAATGAGCAAAGAGTTCCACTTACAATTTTATTTCTGCTTCTCATTTTGTCAACCTTGTAGTGATAATTTTACAAAAGCTGAATATAAAACTAACGTGTATTAATTGGTAAGTTTTAAGAATAATATTTTTCTTTTTAATAAAAATGCTTTCCACCATTTTGGTTGATGCATTTTATAATTATTAGATAAAGTCTAATGGATATACAGTGCTGCTTTCAAAAAAACACTGACTTTCATTTATCTTAATGTAATTCTAGTGTACGTTGCTAATTGTAGATCTTGCATGCCCTATTGATATATGAGAGGCCTGAGGTGTGCACCTCATTGCTCTAGATGCCCTGTTTGCCAACTACTTAGCACACAGCATTCCCCTAGACATAGGAAATGATCAGGAATAGATGTGCTCCTTATTCTGCCCCAGAAGACAAGAATAGAACAGTACTAGTCATAAAGAACATTTATTAAAATAGAATAATAGGGCTGAAAAGATGGCTTAGCTGTTAAGCACTTGCCTATGAAGCTCAAGGACCCTGGTTCAAGGCTTGATTCCCCAGGACCCACGTTAGCCAGATGCACAAGGGGGCACACACATCTGAAGTTCGTTTGCTGGAGGCCCTGGCATGCCCATTTTCTCTCTCTGTCTCTATCTGCCTCCACCTCTCTCTGTCTGTCACTCTCAAATAAATAAAACAACAACAACAACAAAATAGAATACTAGAGTGGAACAAATGCAGACAAAACTTTATACACTCAAGTCAGTGAGGCTGGGTTAGTGAGCGATTGAGGGCATATGGCATAGATGTTTTGGTCCAAGTGATACAACTTAAGAGAGTTATACATTTTCTGATAACATATTCTTTTTTTTTTTTCAGTTTCAAATATATTTAAGAAAAAGACTGGGACAAGGCATTTTATTTGGCCCAATTCTTTGGGAAACATCAGGTACCTGGCAAGGAAAACAGATATAACCTTTTGACAGAGGATTTGGTGTCTATAGGAGTGTGACACATCACACTTTTGTAGTTTAACAATCAGTCTGTCTGCAGAACATGCTTCAGCAGTCTGTGGACTAATTATATCAGATCAAATACCAAATTTCCTTCCTTGGTCTCTATGGAACCTGAAACATTTGTCATCATCAGGGAAGTGGTTAACCAAAGATAGTTATGGATCTGACTCACACTTTGCTTTTTACAGAGTGATGAACCCATGCAATCACTTGTAACATAGTCCAACCTTATTTCTCCAGGGTTACCTAAGTTTCCTTATAATATGCCACCAGTGAGTAATGCTAAATCTGGAATAAACCAAATTATCCCCAGAAGTACTTGGCAGCATGCTGCTGATGACACCCACGTTGCTAGCCTGATTATCAAGCTGATCAGACAACATAGGAACTCATAAACTCTACGATACTGACAGACTGAGTCATCGGCTCTGATCAAGTCCAGTGAGCTATTCAATAAATGTATTTTCATGGAGACATCTATGATTATAAACAGAGACATAGGAAACAATTATTAGAATGAATGGACTCCTAATAGGTTCACCAAAATTTGATGTCTTTCACAGACCCAACCAGTAAGAAACTATAGGTATAGGCCATTTTGGCTACTAAACTAGACATGCAGCACATATGGATATCTTGTTAGCTTCTTTAGTGAAGGTTGTCTTCAAGGCAGCCAGCATTATGTTGAAACCTCAACCACAGCTTCTAGAAACCATGCCATATGCAGAGCCTCACCTACCCTCTGGCCAATGAGGCCAATTCAGTGGAAGAGTAGATGAAAAGTACCTATGTAGCCCAGGTCCTATAATAAAGAAATGTCATTGGAGTACAGTTGCCCAATATGTTTTTTTGTTTTTACATGGAAATTACTCATGGCTCTATCAGAGTAGGAGAATCTACTCCCCTGCCCCTACTGTAAACAGAGCTTCTGACAGCCAAAACCCTGGTGGTAAACTTAAAGCCTGGGCTCTTTTTTTATCACATGCATATTCACTCAATCCTCTCTCCATGTTCACAATAAAAAGGAAAAAAGAAAAAAGAAAGAAAATTCAAGGGGAAAAAAATACTACATTAACTTAAAATGGTATCTTCAGAACTGACCCAGAGCAGAGCCCAAAGGTGTCATATGACCTTCAGAAGAAGAAACTGTCTTTCCAGTGAGAACTAAACAGTCTGTAGGTATGACTGCTCACATGATCCCAAGACATGTTGTTTCATAATAATATGGCTTTGTGCGTAAATACGTGTGCAATGCTGAAAGTTTATGAAGTTCCGAGGATCACTGCAATCAGGATGGCCACCTCTGGACCCAAGTCAGACAAGGACATTTAAATCAACTGGATTCAACACGTTAGATTCCATCAAACATGTTATCTTTGTAATATAATAACAAACGCAAAGGCTACTGCAAGCAGATTAGCTGGGCGGACTAGTGACATCAAATTAATGATTAAATAATTCAGCTTTGCCCTTCATATAAAGGGTGGTGGCATAACACTAGTAAGGGCCTATAAGGAAGGGCCATTAAGAAGAGAATACAAATTAAATGCATAATAAGCTCACTGAATGTATAGTGAGTAAAGCTCCAACTCCAACACTAAATGAGACAGGAAACTCTACCTGTGACACTAAAGATGTACACCACGGTCAGCATTCACCACCCTAAATGATGAAAACACATCCAAAGTATGCAAGTTATATAACTCCTACCAGTGAACTCAGAATAAGCCACACAGAAACTGGGCCACACTGAAGAAAATATAGCACAGCTGGGAGTATGGGAAATCCACACTACTAGACATTTTGTCGTCAACCATGGATTCCAGTGATGCCTCCCTTACATGTATGCAATTTTTCAGTGTGAGAATTCCACTAAATGTCAAAGCAAATAGTACGGGAAAAATAACCTTTCCTTGCTATCTTCTTTTACATAACTAATGGGATCTCAACTTGATGAAGGAACCACAGTTTAAACACAAGATACACAGTCTGGGCTGGAGAGATGGCTTAGCGGTTAAGCGCTTGCCTGTGAAGCCTAAAGACCCTGGTTGGAGGCTCAATTCCCCAGGACCCACGTTAGCCAGATGCACAAGGGGGGCACAGATGTCTGGAGTCTGTTTGCAGTGGCTGGAGGCCCTGGTGTGCCCGTTCTCTCTCACTCTTTCCCTGTCACTCTCAAATAAATAAACAACAACAACAACAAAAAGATACACAGTCTATTCATATTCTCTGGAGAAGTGGATGGCAGGATGCCTATATGAACAGCTCAAACATATACAGAAAAGCTAGAAAAATGTACGACTCTACAGGCATTAGCCCCTCCTAAGCAATGCAATGTGGACATTAAACATTGCATTTCAGCAAAAGATCAACATAACACTACACCCCATACTTTAAATAGCTAACCTTGACACAATTGAAGACCACACTGTAGTCTGATTAGATATGTCTGCACAGCCTTTGTCTTTCTAGACCATTGTTTCCCATTGTTTCCCACTGGTCTATTCCCCACGTAGTGTGTGGTCAAGTCCATGGGGAGATTAGGCACCCCTGTTGAAATTTGGAAGCAATGAAATCTCTATGTGCTGCTTCTGAGTGATATCCTGAGAGAAAAGTGAAAAGTTGACCAAATTCAGAGGCACTAGGGTTCCTTGATCATGCCTGGTATTCCAGCCACACCATACAGGCAGACAATAATGTAGACCATATCTAATTTGCTTAGAGTAGGACTGTTCTTTCCTGGGTGGATAACTGGGACCTAAAAGTTAAAGCATAGCAAGAGGGACAGTGAATCAAATATTGAAATTTCAGGACAGTACAAGAAACCTTCAGAGCTATACCCAGGCAATCCTCACAGCAGGTTACTAGAAAAGATTATGTTCAGGGCTAAGGAGTCTTTTGAAGGGAACACTAATTTTCCCCATTCTTTCAGAAGCCTCTATCTTGCCTGGGGTGACACTCTTATTTACAAAAGGGAGGGGCATAGCCATGGTGAATAAGGCAAGGTGAAACAATAATGGATTTCACAAGCTGAAATTCCTCTAATTTCAGTTTAAAAAGTGAGTTCTGCTGCGAGATGACTCAGTGGGTAAAGAACAATCTTTGCATATGTCATGACCTGAATTCAGACCCTACGAACTCACATAAGGTGGGCGTATGTGCCTGTGATCCTGCAGGGAAGAAGGGAGACAGCGAGAAGAGAATCCTGAAGCTCACGGGCCATGCACACTGACAAATGCAACAAGAGAAACCCTGCCTCAAACCAAGGTGGAAAGTGGAATGCAATCATTCATGACGTGCTCTGACCTCCACACCCCCCTGTCACAATATCTGTGCTCTCATTCACAAATAAGAAAAAGGCACACAGGAATCATATCCTTGGTAATATAACATTGATTCTAAAGACCACATTAAACAGTCCTCAGCAGACCTTTACTTACTTTCTTGGGATCACTACAGTTCCCTTACAGTATGAAAACAAAAGGTAACTTGGATCTGCAGCAAGACAAATTATCCCCATAAGTTGTCATCATGCTATTCATGACATCCTCATCGCTAAGCTGACCTGCAAGTTGACCAGATCATATATGAAATGACTTCACTGACTTCATTACTGTAAACCAGGATACAAACATGGCCTTAAGTCACCTCTTATAATATATTTTTTTTTATATTATAGGTAAGGATACTCAAATCAGAACAAATATCTCTGATTTTCTATGTCCTTCAGGCATAGAACTAATTCAACATAAGTTCTCTTACAATATGGAAAAAAAAATACGTTGAGAGTCTAGTTAATTGGTCATCATTATAAGTACAAATCCATGATGGGTGTCAGATACACTCATGTCAGTCATTTGTTCTTCTTGGGCTACATTGGCCAACTATGTGCCTGGCCTTGAGAGGTGAATTATATCATTTCACTTGAGTCCTATGCCCCATATCCCATACTAATGATTATAACCAAGGCTAGGGCACAGAGGACATATTCTGACCATCCGCCACTGGATGCCTTTGAATACCCTCTTGTGAGAACAAACCCATAATAATAATGCTTGGCATAATCATACAAGTAGAAAAAAATGGTATTAACTTGTACTTCACCATGGAAGAATCGCAAATAACACTACCTAAACCATCCAAAATAAAAACGATATGGTATGCTCACAAGTCAAGTTGTGGATGACAATTGCATAGTTTCTGGTTGCCTGATTGCAGAACATTTTTGACTTTGCCAGCACCCTTTCTCACATAGATATGGATGGGCATGAAAGGCATAAACTCATGCTGACAAAAGCCTGCCATATACCCACAAGACCAGCAAGACATTTTATTGGCCTTTTACATTAGCTTTGTCCAGGTACATGAAGTTTCTGTTTAAGAGCCATCCTGGGGGCTAGGGGTTCCTAAAAGCTTTGATAGAGCATTTTCTCAAAAGGACAGCAATTCTGCAAGAAAGCGTCTGTGAAGGGTTGTTCTGCATCCCTACAACACACAGCTCTTTCTGCAAAATCGCGAGCAAAGGAATGGCCCTTTCAACTTTGATGTGCTTCATTTGGTATTTCAGTGTAATCATGTTTGGATGATAGTTGCACAATTGCTGACTCTTGCATGTATTCATAACAGCATGCCTGGAAGTCATTCACAACCTGTTGAGCTGTGGCACACTTGTATCAAAGTGCTCCTCAGGCCTACAGATGTCATTTCCTTACCACAAGTGAAGGATCCCTCACTACCTGTGGTGGGTCCTTCATGTTGACCAAGAATTTATCTTTCACATTCTCTAAACCATGAATTCTATTAGTTTTGTTAAAATATGTCCATTTCTTTGGAGCTGCTCAACACTCAGTTTTATTTGTTTATGGTAGGAAATTAACTGTATTTTCTAGCTGCAGGATAAGAAGGTTGTGGGTGAGACCCATGGGCTATGAGGTACCAAGACTCAATATTGAAACAGAGCTTTCTCAATCACTCATGTGTGCTTATCTTTGTATCCAATTGCTTGGGTGACTTGTGTCTTTTCTTGGCAATATCGCGACCTTCAAAAGTTACCCTGAGTTGATATTCTGGGACCAATCCTTCTGGTGATGAAAATGGTTCTCTTTGTTGTGCTTCATATAATGACAGTTTGAAAGATGACAATACTCATCTTGTGATCCACACAAATGATTTGGGGAATAAGGATTCAGTAGGTTAGATCATTTTTTGTTTTCCATGTCTTATAGGTAAGATCTATCTTGTAGAAATAGCTAGAATAGGAAGGAGGTTGTTTTTTTTCAGGGGTGGTTTTTTGAGGTAGGGTTTCCCTTTAGGCCAGACTGACCTGAAACACACTATGTCACTATGTAGTCCCCAGGGTGGCATTAAAATCATGACCATCCTCTTACTTCTGCCTCCCAAGAGCTGGGATTGAAGGAGTGTGCTTCCACACCCAGCTTAGGAAGGAGTTTTAATTGCTGTGTAGGACCATGTTTTGATTTCCTTTTAAGATTAGTATGGTTCTATGTGGAAAGGTAAATATGAGACAAGAGGTGGGGCCTAAAGACCCGTGTTCTACTCCCCAGGTCCCATGTAAGTCGGACACAGAAAGGTGAGGCAAGCACAAGGTTTCATGTGTCCATTAGGTGGCACAAGCATCTGTTGTTTGATTTCAGTGGTTGAGGCCCTGGCATGCCAGTTCCTCCCCTTTCCCTCTCGGTCTCAAATAAAAAGTAAACAAATAAATATTTTTTTAAAGTAACCTGGGCTAGAGAAGATGGCGTAGTGGTTAAGGCATTTGCCTGCAAAACCAAAGGACCCCTGTTCAATACCCCAGGTCCCACATAAGCCAGATATATAAGGGGGTGCATGCACCTGGAGTTCATTTGCAATGGCTGGAGATCCTGGCATGCCCATTCTCTCTCTCTCAATAAATAAATAAAATATATTATAAATATTTTTATAGAAGCATACTTATAGGGACAAGTTAACAGGTCATTGCAAAATTTTAAAAGAAGCATAACAGTAGCTTAATCTAAAGAGGTTATAATAAAGGGCTGAGTATACATATAAATTAAACGTAGAGTGAGTAAGATGAAGATAAGACAGAGGATTTATGTGTAAAGGAAACATGGAGATTAATGTTAAACATGTGAATTAATGATACAGAAAAGCCTATAAAAACAGACTTGGTGTCTGGAGTGATGGCTCAGCAGTCAGGGAGAGGTCTCAACAAGTCAGATGCTTGCTGTACGCACATGGGGACCCTAACGAACTCAGGTGCACATGTAAAAAGTGAGTTATAGTCATTCCACATGTACCCCCAGTGCTGAAGGAGGCAGAGGCAAGAGCATTGTGGGAATTCACTGGCTAGACAGACTGTTTAAAAAGAGAGAATTCTTGGCTCATTTAAAGACTCCATTTCATGGAAATAAACCAGGAATGTGATAGAGGAGGACACCCAACATTCTATTCTGACCTCTACACTCGTGAACAATAAGGCATATGTAACTGTACACTCAGGTGTACACACTATACATATATGCATAACACTAACCCCACTTCAGTAAACACACACACACACGCACACACACACACACACACACACACACATTGGGGATAGTCAGAAGTTTGACTAGGAATTTATGCACTTGGAAATAGGACCTAAGCATCTTGGTGGGTATGTCAGGTGAACAGACTATGTCAGTCTAGTGTGCAGAAATAGAGTCTGAGTACAGGGTCACCTGTACAGCAACATTTTCAGAACCTGTGATTAGATTAAATCTCCTAGGACATAAGTCTAGTGTTAGGCTGAAATGGGGAGAAAATAAACTGTCCAAACATGAGTTTGGAGGTGGATGAAGTTTAATGGAAACACTATTATCTCTGAAAGTAACTGAGTAAAGAGTTAATTTAAGCATAAATGGATAAAATCTAAAGTGTTTTTGAAGACAATCCCATAATGCTAGGATGAAAGTCCAGTGATTCAGTTTTATGGGAGGAAGGGATTTATTTTAAACTTACAGATCCAGGGAAAGTTCCCTCAATGGCAGAAAGAAAAAAAAAAAAAAAAAAAAAAAACTGGTTCCCTTTCATAAATTCAAGCTGAGAGAAACTAGAACCAGCCAGAAAATACCAAAATTTAGCAACCATGAACTGGCAGGCATCATGCAGGACCATGTAGCTCAAACTTCTCTACATACTTTTGGGCTAGAATTCAGTTCTGCCCTCAAACACACCTTTGGGTTGGACCCCAGGAATCGCTCCCCACCACCAGTGGCATGCCGTCCAAGTGGCTCAAGACCCAAATTACAAGCTTTAATCAAACTCCTGAGTCTATGTGGGACATACAATCATACTGCCACAGCAATATACAATAGGGTTTAATAATTAAAAGTGGAGTGCTACAATAATCTTCAGTTTTTACAATGAGCATAGAGATGAAAAAAATCAGGGACATGAACTGGAGGACCTATTATTTTTGTCTATGTCAAGGTCTCATTTCCCAAATTATTTTTATGAACTTAATATAAATATTTAATTTAGATGTCTTACCCGTGTTGCATTTTTATCAACAAACATATTTTACTAATAGTTACAAGTTGGAAAAATATACATAAATTTTCATAGAAAACCTTTGATTATGTGAACTCTGCTCCAAGTAATTAAGCACATTATTTGATGAACGCAGTTCAATGAGTCATGCTCACCAGATGTTTTCTGAAAAGTAAAGACGTTCATCATATAAATAGGAATTTTCTTTAATCAAGTTGAATTTGGTGTCATTATGAGATGGAGGAAAATCAGCACTGTAATAAACAAGTATTGAGATGCTTGAAATATTTCCAAATGGTTAATTTTATTTACATTCATTTTTTGAGGGATAACATAATTTATATTATAAAAACACTCAAATTATTCTAACTACATACTTTGAGTTTGTTTGCCATAAAAAATGAATGAAACATAGAATGTGCAAATATACTGGTCATCCATTTTAAAGCTGGGTTTTATTAACCATAACAAAAACAGAATAGACTGATTATGATAGAATAGACAGACAGACGATAGATAGATGGTAAATAGGTAGAAAGATGATAGATAGATGCTGCATGGCAGATAGGTAAGCCAGTTGACTTCCATCACTAATTTCTCAAACTCTGACCAATCCTGGAGCACTTAGTGGCTGAGTGTTATGCCTAATTATACATAAGATCAAGTTCATTTCTTCCATGGCTGTTTCCTGGTTTCTGTACGGAGCAGTGTTCCTGCAGTGATCATCATGCTTACTAATCCTATTCAGTGACTTGACATTCTATACCTCAGACTATGAAATAAAGACCAATGATGCCAGGCGTGGTGGCACACGCCTTTAATCCCAGCACTCAGGAGGCAGAGGTAGGAGGATCCTCATGAGTTTGAGGCCACCCTGGGCTAGAGTGAGACCCTATCTCAGAAAGAAGAAAGAAGAAAGAAAGAAAGAAAGAAAGAAAGAAAGAAAGAAAGAAAGAAAGAAAGAAAGAAAGAAAGAAAGAAAGGAAAGAAAGGAAAGAAAAAGACCAACGAGGAAGAACTGGCCAAAATTCATTGTCATCAGGAGACTAAAAACTGTACAGAAAGAGTTCTTGGTATGATTTTAGCTAATTTCCTTCATATTTCAACTTGAGGAAAGTTCAGGCATGCATTCCTACTAACATATGCTATGAGCATATTCATAATCACCAGCAGAAATGAATAATTGTCTATGATGTTCCTGGTGTTAATATTACTTTCTTTAGTGATAGTATTTTATTTGTGTTAGGCCAATAGCTGTGTATTAAGAAATCACCACTTCCTTCTATATTTGCTCAGAAAAAATTGTTGCAAATATGTAGTTTCAATTTTTATATTAGAATATTGAAAGGAAAGGATTCTACACAATACGGTGTTACCAATGTTGGAAATTATAAAATGGGTTAGGGAAAGTGTATATATTATCTATCTTCATGAGAACATTAGGGTCTGGAGAGATGGTTTAGAGGCTGGAGAGATGGCTTAATGGTTAAGCGCTTGCCTGTGAAGCCTAAGGACCCTGGTCCAAGGCTCGATTCCCCAGGACCCCCGTTAGCCAGATGCACAAGGGGGCGCACACATCTGGAGTTCTTTTGCAGTGGCTGGAGGCCCTGGTGCACCCATTCTCTCTACATATGTCTGCCTCTTTATCTCTCTCTCTGTTTGTCACTCTCAAATAAATAAATAAAAATAAACAAAAAAATTTAAAAAGAGAACATTTACAGAAAAAAAACTTGTCTTCTGTATGCACACATATGTAAGTTATTAGACATCATATATTTCTATAATGCAAAAGTGTGTGTGTGTGTGTGTGTGCATGTGTGTGTGTGTGTGTGTGTGTGTGTAAGTAGAAGGAATCAGACTATAAATGCTCTTAATCATAGGGATACTTTAAGAAACCCCTATTTTGAAATAAATTGCTGTTTCTTCTTTTTTTTAAAGAGTTGATATTTGAAGCACCAAATTTATGTATTTTAAAATTACTTTTTGACATTTGTTAATGGTGTGTATGCATGTATGTATGTATGCACATGTGTTTGGGGTGTGCAGGCGTGTGTATATGTATGCATGTGGAGCCAGAGGCTGATGTCAGGTATGTTTCTTCATCCCTCTCTTCTTCATTTCACTGAAGAGTATCCCTCAATTAAGAATATTCAGTTAGTCTAGCTGGCCAGCTTGATCAGGAGATGTCCTCTCTCTACTTGTCATGAACTGGGACTACAAGCAGCTACTGTGTCTTTCTGGTACTTACGTAAGTGCTGGGTATCCAAACTGTTCTTCTCACGCTAGCATGGCAAGTGCTTTAGTGACTGAGTCATCTCCATATTCTCTCAAAAATCTACATTTAAATGTGTAAACTAATATGAAGTTAACGTCATAATTAGTGTGAACTCAAAGTTCACATCATGACGCACAGTGTCATTGTCATCCAGGCCTTCTTTAAACAGTCACAGGCAGTTTGCATTCTATACCTAAATATAAATGTATAATTGTGTTAAATATCCACACACAGCCCCGTGTCACTCTTCAAATATGGAACCACACATCTACGGTACATTGTTATGCTGACATTGATCCAAAAGGAGAAGGCCTGAGACATCAAGTGCAAAGAAAATCTAGAAAGCTTTTTATAAAAAAAATTTTAGATATGTGTATAGGTTATCTCCTATTATTTGAAACAAAACATCTGACAAAAATCAGTTTAAGGGAAGAAGGGCTTATTTAAGTTTACAATTACAGGTTACAAGTCATTCATGGGGAGGAAGGCATGGTGGCAGGAGCTGTTCACAGTTCACATTCAGTGCAAAGTCAGGGAGCAGAGCAGAGCATAACAGTGAATGCTGATGCTCACCTGGCTCCCTCTTTTTTACACAGTCCAGGATCCCAGCCCATGAGGTGTTGCTGTCCACAGCTAGGGTCAGCCCTCCCACGTCAACTAACCTAATCTTGAAAATCCCTCTCAGGGCAGGGGAGATGGTGCAGCACTAAAGAGTACTTGCCTCTTAGGCATAAAATTTTAGTAAATTATTTTGTTAGGTGCCAGTAAAAACACAAAATTAGCAATTTCAAGAAATTTAAGAAATATGTTTAAAATTAGAGAGGTACTGTACAAAATTAATGAAATTTTCAAGTAATATAGAAAGAAATCAGGAATTATAGAATTTCACTATGTATGTCGAAAAAAGAATTAAAAGCTAAAGCTTACAGTGAATATATATCAAATCTTAGGGCTGGAGAGATGGTTCAGAGGTTGAAGTTGCTTGCTTGCAAAACCTGCTAGTTTGAGTTCAATTGTCCAGTACCCTCATGAAGTCAGACGAACAAAGTTGCACATGCCTATGAAGTTGGTGTGAAGTGGAAGAGGCCTCACCTACCAATTTCTTCTTTCTCTATCTTTGTCTAAAATAAATAAATTAAATTACATATATGAAGAACTCTTAAAAATCAGCAAAAAGAAAAATGTATTAAAAATGGACCTTCCAGCCAGACACGGTGGTGCACGCCTTTAATCCCAGAACTCGAGAGGCAGAGGTAGGAGGATTGCTGTGAGTTCTAGACCACCCTGAGACTACATAGTGAATTCCAGGTCAGCCTGGGTTAGAATGAGACTCTTACCTTGAAAAACAAACAAACAATCAATCAAAATGGACCTTCACTGCCAATTAAAAAGTCAACTTAAAAAGTAGTCAATATTTGAATATAGAAGTTTAAACTATGAAGAAAACTGGAAAATTTCCTTAGTATAAAATATGGATAAGTTTTTTTTACACAAGATCCCAAAGGCACAGAAGTGAAAATAGACAAATGAGATTATTTTAAGTCAAACTTTTGTAAATAGTAAAGAGAACAAACATCATGCTGAGTCTCCCCTCAAAAGGGAACTATAATTGCTAGGTGTTCATCCGACAAGGGCATTGTGTTAAAACTGTGCTGCAGAAAGAATGTCAGAGCCACATGTTGGGTCATGATATGTGGAGACATTGATCTTACCCATAACTGTGGGCTAACTCCACAATACACAACCCATATACCTCAGCAAGGAGGGGCCAAAGGGAAGGGGGTAGGTCACAGATGTGCCTAATAATGGTACCAAACTGACTGTATTTGCTGAATACAAGACTAATTAATAAAAAATAAAAAAAAAAAAACTGTGCTGCTTTCTTGGTGAACCTGTTACCAGCACAAGAATGAAGGAGATAGACACAGAGAACACTGAACTCCTACCAAACCAGAGATTCAGAGACACAGAGGCTCCCAAAACCTCATCACTGAAGTAGACCTAAGATAAATCCAACATGGCTCGGGGAAGTTTGCAGAAGATGGGGCAGAAAGATTTTTAGAGCCACATGTTGGGACATTATGCACTGAGACATTGCCTCTTACCCATAACTGATGGCTAACCCCACAATGCAGACCCACATTTCCCAACCAAGAGAGTCCCTGTGGAGAGGGGAGAACAGGGAGGGGCTAACAATGGTACCAACATTGTTGTATACACACTGTGTATATAACTTAAAAAAAACAACTATGCATGTATGGAACTAAAAAGGAAAAACCTCATCAGCCATAACACAACTGGTAATCTGTGAGAAATCTGGACATCCGACGTACTTAAAAGAAGATATACAAATGGCCAGCAGCAGATTAATAGCAAGTGTTCAACTTCACAAATTATTAGTCAAATGCAATTCAAACCACAATTAAGTATCACCCCACAACAACAACAACAAAAGCTGAAAACAAGATGCAAAGTTCTGACAGTTCCATGGGAGAAAGAAATCCATGCACACTATTGGTGGATACGTGATCCAAGCAGTAGGGATAACAGAGTGGACCGGAACCAACATGCAGTCTTCCCAGGGCCACAGTGAATGAAGAGGCAGCCTTGAACTCCACATTAAAAATGGACAATTCTCAAATATTAAAACAAAGCTAAAATACTGGGAAATCAATTGTAGGTCTATAACCAAATGAAATCAGCATGTTGAAGAAATAGCTGGACTCCAATGATTATTGTAGCACTAGTCGCAATCCTATTATTAGCAGTAAAAATGCATGTAACCAGACAGCTTTATACTAAGTGAAATAAACTGACCATACAATTCAGGTACTTCCTGATCTCAGACATAATATGAAATATGTAACATTGATGCAAACATGCCCTCTTACAATTAAATATGGACAAGAAGTCTCTTAGAAGACCACTGACCAATGAAAATTAAAATTTCTGCCTAGAGTAATATAGAGGACTCTATATTTTAAATATTTAGTAATTTCAGATCAGAAAACCATTGACGTAAGTGTATTACTTTTGTGTACATGTTCCAAATCAGGGATATTAGCTTAAATTTTTCTGAGCATTTTTGTGCTGCTTAAATTTATCTACAACTATTTATAAATGTAAAATGTTATGCAAAATTAAATACAAGTTAAAATATTTTTTGAAATGTGATACATATACACACAGAGTAATATTTATTCATGCCAAGAAAGGAAATCTTATTTGTGACAACATGTATGGAACTTTAGCTAATTATGTTAAGTAAAGCAAGTAGGACACAAAAAGTAAGTGTTACATCATCTCTGATTTGAAAACTATAAAATTGTGCTCATTGAACTTACATTATAGAATATTTCTTGAGGATAGAGCCAGCAGAAGGCAGGAAAAGATGGGAGAATTATCAAGGAGTACTATGTTATATGATGGGAAATTTTAGGGGCCACTGACTGCAGGCAATGTATAGATAACAATTATGTAACAAAGATGTCAGAAGATTTAACGAATTTTAAATAATTTGCTATAAACCTTGAGACACTGCGTATGTTTCACCTGTTAAAGCATTATACAATGTAAGAGTATAATAAACCCTGCATGTACCCATAAACACGTACAGTTTTGTGTTTATGCAATGAAAAATAAATAATTTTTAGAAAAAAAGGAAGACCTTGTAACTGGCCCCATAACTCGTCATATTGTGATAGCAAATGAGTGAATGAAAATATGTTCATTGAAAGAAATGCAAAGGAAAAATGAGATACTACAATTGGCCTGTTAAAATATAAAACAGGAATTGGAGGGAATGCAAAACAATTGCTACTATGAAAGATAATTTAACACTTTCTTATAAACTACACATATCTCTACCATATAATCTCAAAAATTTGACCCTTAGTATTTATGCAAAGAAATTGAAAGCATGCAGAAAATAACTTCATGGTGATGCTCAATGCATTGTTCTTTGCATTGCCAAAGCTTAGAATCACTCTAGAAGCACTTGAGAAAATGAATGGATGGCACCCTGTGCTGTCAGAGATGTGATACCTGTGGTAAGCAGTAAGGGTTAGTCTTTTGTGTGTGTGTATATCTAAATTCTTACATCCTCCCACTTGCACCTTACATTAGAACTCCAGCATAATTTTTATAGAGTTTTTCATTTTTCTACACTATTCTGTCATTCTTTATAACCCCAAATCACACATATACACATACCCTAAATCACAAAGTGCATTAAAATTATCAGAGTAAATCTAATTTCTTGACTCAGGTAACTTTCTTAGTTTATTAATAACTTTGCATTGTCACTATATTCTATTTGAAATTAATTTCAGTAAGTTTTTTATGAAGAATTATCAAATACATTTCTATTTCATTGGTTTCTTCAATCAATTACAGC
This sequence comes from Jaculus jaculus, assembly GCF_020740685.1. Lineage (NCBI taxonomy): Eukaryota > Metazoa > Chordata > Mammalia > Rodentia > Dipodidae > Jaculus > Jaculus jaculus. The sequence goes on from NC_059104.1 coordinate 29,257,249, forward strand.
ACACCATTAAGCATATACTTTGCATGATGTTTGCATCCATCTCACCTTGTAAGTCACCCTCATCCAAGTCCCTCATTAGCACAGGGCAAATTTTAATATAAAACTCAGTGAACTGCCAGTCTAATGCAAGTTAGAAATGGTACTATTCTGGCACTGTGGGAATTCTTCTTAACAGAGAAAAACTGAGATAACATCACATCATACCCTTTCCTAATTAGCAGAACTGCAATGAAGCCTCTTGTATTAGATAGAAGACTAGCAAAGCTGGTATTTGAAGTGAGCTTAGTGCTTGAGTGAGATTCTCTGTCAATGAATTCTGATTATCTTCCCACTCCAAAGCAAAAATAAGACCTTAGTTTTCAAACCATTTTCTGCCTTTAAAGGCTAGTAATCAAAGACAAAAACCTTTTATGAAGTAATGGCTAAACTTTAAATGTCCTTGTGTCATTTAAAACTTTCAATAAGAATTCCAATTACAGACACATTTTTTGAAGGTTGTAGATTTGTGTAGTTGAAATTTGGACCAAATATACTCATCTCAAACAGTCATTTTTTTTAAACAAGAAAACAAGAATTTTACATCATTTTTCAGTGGTAAGAGTGAAACTACATTGTAAAGAAATGAGATTTTAAATAGAAAGCACAAAAGTTTTGGAATGTTATTTAATACAAGTGATGAAAAGCCAGAAATGACAAGTTTCCGTTTGTTGAAATTTCCATGAAATTGTAGCATAATATGAAATTCTCACTATTATTGCTTATTTTCCCATTTCTTTCACGTTTTGTTTTGTCTTTGAAGAGCTGTCTATTTGTTAAGAGGTTAAAATGCATCACCAAGGCCAGGATATATCACAGATTTACTGGCAATGATATATGAAAATCATGTAAATATCAGATAGCGTTATTTGACATTTGACATCTCATGAGATATAAATGTTTTATTACAAGAATGATTCCTAAATCCCTATATGTAGCCCAATGATTTGGAGTGAATTAATGAAAAGTGATGGGTGAGCCACAATTCTTTGCCAGTGGAAATGAGATGATGATATCTGTAAAGTTCTGATGAGCTAACAATAAAGAGGACACTGGACCTCATCACTGAAGTAGACCTAAAATGAACCCAACATGGCTCAGGAAATTTGCAGAAGAGGGGGTAAAATATTGTTAGGGCCACATGTTGGGACATTATGCACAGAAACATTGCCTCTTCCCCATAACTGATGGCTAACCCCACAATGCACAAACCACAAAGAGGGTCCTTTCAGAGGGGGAGGACAGGGAGGATGCTAACGATGGTACCAACTTGGCTATATACACAATGTGTACATAGCTAATAATAAAAAAGGAAACTTACTTATTCCCTATAAATCCTTATGTAGAAGACCTTTCCACCTTCTCCATTTAAATCCTGATTAATGCTAAAGTCACTTATATCAAGTAGGAAGGAAAAATGGATGTTTCTGCCCATTTAGCCTTCATGTTTTTGGGCCAAAGTGTAGAATTTCAGTAGTGTAATTACTTCTGAGTTAGAAAGTGACAGTAAGTCATGAATTCTCATCTTACAGACTTTGCTTTGTATGGATGTCATTTGTGAGTCTACTTTGCTTCAATAAAGACAATTTATCCAGACTTGGACTAAAAGGTCTCTCTACAATATCACCATTGAAATTAAATATTTATTTTTGTACAAATTATAAAGTAACATAAGTAATTAGAAAGGCATTTAACATCCATTTTATGTGCTCATTTATTTGAGGAAAACTTTGGAGACTTCCTAATGCTAAAAATTTTATTTTAGATCATGATAGTAAATAGAAAAAAAAATACCTGTCTAGTCCCTTATAATGAAGGAGGTACACATAGCTTGTTATTAGGTATAATTTGTGTTTATATTAATTAATGTAATAATTATTTCATTAAACTGATATGTACTTCCATATTGTTTTCTGGACTTTGGCTCAGACATTGCATGTATACATGAAATGCCTCATACATACTGACAGTCTAATAAGGAATCCTAGAGTTCATCACTGGACAATACTTTCAGTCCAAGATGTTAAGTGACTTGATACTGTAATGCAACATTTTGCAGACTCAATAATTGAATGTCTCATATAAATTGAGCTGATGCTTCCTAGGGCCTAACAAAATGAACAGACCCTTGACTTGCACAAGAGAAAAGAGGAAAAATTATACATGAAATTATCATATGAAAAGGACATAATACTATGTATGGATTTTATATAAGATTGTAGGAAGCATGACTAGAATCATACTAGTCAAGTGCATTGGAAGTGGTGTGTTTTGAGTCATCTGAATAAGAGATGAGAGAGTGTATGAAGGTTGCTGATGTGGCCAGGACATGCTATTCCAACATATGGTACCATGAATACTGAATGTTTCAAGCTGAAGGAAGCAGAAAACTGCCAAAGTAGAAGAGTCTCACTTTCCCCTAGACTTTGTCTGTTGAAGCAAACACTTGCAAGAATCTCTGATTCCTTGATAATAGAAAAAGGACCCCTACAGAAGAAGACTCAAGTGGAGTAGGGTAGGGGCAAAAGTTAATAGAATGTTTGCAAATCAAAACATCAGGGCGCCATTATCCCAGAGGGAAGAAACCAGCAAGACAGTGTCAGGGAAACAAGAGGAGAGGTACAGAAAGGGGGACAAATAAGAACAAAATAGGAAGGAGGCCAGCGCAATGAAGCCCTCTAGATTATATGCTAGTCCAGAAAAATAGTTAAATACAATTCTCTGGTCTTTATTGAAAGATATTCACTCGTGTGCTTTTCCACTGTACCTTATAAAAAAAATAAAGGAAGATTCAGAGACACCACAGTGAACCCCAGAGAGAAACCACACTTCAAATGAAGTGGGAAGGTGAGACTGCCTCAGAAATAACCTTTGACCTTTATACTCAAGCACATACACAGAGGCACATGTGCACATGTACATGCGCGCTTGTGTGTGCGCACACACACACACACATACACACATAAATATACAAATGAAATAAGTAAATAAAAAGACATCAAAATAACGTGTCATTTCTACATGTGTCATTTCTCAGTTAAAACATTGAATGACAAATGAAAATAACTATGGTAGTAATTCCCCTTAGCTAAACCATTACAACTTTCCCTTTTCCCAGATGTGGCAGTGGGGATGACAGGCTGGAAGAGGGTTTGTCAGTCAACCCTTTTGGATATGCGCCATGAAAAAAAATAAGCACCCAGTACTTCCAAGTCACTAATCTCCTTGGTGTTTGTGATGATTAGTGTCTCTATCATGGAGCCTAACAAGTTTGTTTGTCTCCAGACAATGACTAGCATGACCCATAATTAAAGAAAAACAAAATTTGAGGTATTAAATGTTGCTATTAATTAATGAATGAATTGGTTATCTTACTAGGGATTGATCTAGGACAGTGATAAAGTCAGAAAAGTATTCTCCCACTGAACTACATTTCTAGGATTTTTTATATTTGTGAGGCACATTTATTTCTATGTAGCCTAGGTTGACTTGGAACGTGTAATTGTCCTATCTCAGCCTCTCTAGTAGCCAAAATAACATGTATATGTCAAGTGCATGAAATAATCATTTAAAACTTTCTACCTAGGAGATAATGGATCAAACTTGTGACACAAGTGTTTGGATGGCAAGATGTTCACAAAATGTAACATGTATCTGAGCAGTCTCGTGTTTGGAGCTGGGATTACATACTTTCACATCATAGAGCTAGCTGTATTGAAGTCTACTTTGGAAAGGCCAAAACATGCCAATTATGTTTAGTTCCATAACAATATGTATAAATGAAAACATTCATAAAAGACATTTCCTGAGCTGGAGAGATGTCTTAGTGGTTAAGGTATCTGCCTGCCAAGCCAAAGGACTCAGATTTGATTCCCCAGGATCCACGCAAGCCAGATGCACAAGTGGCACATGCATCTGGAGTTTGTTTGCAGTGGCTAGAGGCACTGACTTGTCCATTCTGTCTGTCTCTCCCCCCCCCCCTTTCTCTCTCTCTCTGTCTCTGCTTGAAAATAAATATTTTTTAAAGACATTTCCTACTTTATAAGGGCTATAGTCCTCTGTGTTACAAGGTTCTTTTCTATTAAGTTTTGACCACAGAGAAGCCCCAGTGCACTTATTAGTTTCATTTTTTAAAACTTTATTTATTTTTTGTGATAATTATTTTTTTATTAGTTTTCTATTCTGCAAGTACAGGCAGTATGGTACCATTATTAGGCTCATCCATGACCTACCCCCTCCCCATTGGCCCCTCCTTGTTGAGGTATATGGGTCGTGCATTGTGGAGTTAGCCCACAGTTATTGGTATGATAAATGTCTCTATATCATGATCCAATTTTAGAACTTTAGATAGAGATTTAAGTATAGATAAACTAAGTACATCTATTATAACATACACATTAAGGTAACTTAAAAGTATATCTTGGAAGCGAATCCTTTTTTTCTGAAAATAATAAAGTATATCACATAGTAAATCAGACTTTTTTCTGTTGTCAAAGTGAAAATACAGTGATATAGAAAAGTAAAATATATACACCAGGATTTTCTATATATGCATCAGCTTTTGCTGTTTAGATTTGGCTTTCTTCAGTAAGAGAAATTAGTTCTAATTCACATTCCATTAAATTTCAATATTTTGGCACAAATATTATATATGTAATATCTTGTCTAGCATGATTTTCTATATTCACACTGAGCACTCCATGTTAGAATTTTAAAGGTTAAAATTATCTGCTGACTGTGTTCTTTGTCTCTTCTCCCTGCCCTTCTCTTTGACAAAGCCTTACAATCAAAGAGCAGTTTGCATCTGTGGAAACAAAATCCTGTGGGAAATTAAAGGCTCATTGAACTGATTCACATCACCATCATCTGGAGAAACTCAAGTCAGTATTTTCCAAAACATGATATATGGGGTTGAAACTGCTCCTCCATTTCCAGGAAGATAATCCACCACTTCTAAATCTAGGATCAGTTACAGCTTGACACTAATAACCAAATTATCAGAAAAATTGCTCTGAATGATAAATGTATCCAAATATTGTGTAGAACAGATTTTCTTTTCCCTTGTAGATCTGGATAACAGAACTCCAGGCATTATAGGATTTGATAATATTCTGTAGCTCTGAGAATTTTAATATATCCCTTTTGGCACTTTCAAGATCTTTTCTAGAAACTGGCAATTAATAGAACATTCATTCTTTCTATCTTTAGCTTTGGATAAGGTTGCCAAGGTGAAATGAAGGTGAATACTTCACAAACCTATATGTGGATGTAATGAATGCAAATCTGTTTGAATGAGGCAATTAAAATAAACAATTTCTTAATAGAAACAGTCAAATATCTACTCTGATATACTGTGTGTATGTCTGTGTGTGTGTGTGTGTGTAATCTTTAATATAAGTCACAATTTGATAGATGTACATTTACCTGTGAACATGATTTTAAACCTGGTTTAGTTCTCTTTTAGTAGGAACAAAATTCCTTTCATATGCCTTTCAGACATAAAGTAAGAATAATTTCAAATAAACTAAGTGAGTCAAAAGTGAAAATTTGTCAAGTTGAATATTAAGAAAGGTTTCTTCCACTTGTGGTCTGTGATAATCTCATCTATAGCACCTATTATTTTTGCATACAGATATTTTCTAAGTTATTCCATAATTTCCCAACATCTTACCTGTTGTCTTATAATTTTTTATCCCAGTTTCCGTCCTAAAATTTTTGATATCATATAGTGGATTAACTCTCAGTTCAATTGACTATGGTATTGAATTTCACTTAATTTGCTTAAAAACCTTGAAGGATAAAAAATTTCAAAATGTTTATTCTACTCAATCATATGTTAGGAATTCAAGATTACTTTTTTATTTTTTAATTTTTTTAAATTTTACTTATTTTAATTAATTAATTTATTATTTATTTATTTTATTTATCTTGGTATTTTTATTTATTTATTTGAGAGCAACAGACAGAGAAAGAGGCAGATAGAGAGAGGGAGAGAGAATGGACATGTCAGGGCCTTCAACCACTGCAAAGGAATTCCAGATGCGTGTGACCCCTTGAGCATCTGGCTAATGTTGGTCCTGGAGAATTGAGCCTCAAACAGGTATCCTTAGGCTTCACAGGCAAATGCTTAACTGCTAAGCCATCTCTCCATCCCAAGATAAAATATTCATTAGTTTTCTTTTGTCTTCATATTTTATATCAGCTTTGGAAATAGTAGATATTCATTTTTTAAAAAATACTTTATTTATTTATTTATTTATGAGAGTAAGAGGCACACACACACACACAGAGAGAGAGAGAGAGAGAGAGGGAGGGAGAGAAAGAGAAAGAGAAAGAGAAAGAGAAAGAGAAAGAGAAAGAGAAAGAGAAAGAGAAAGAGAAAGAGAAAGAGAAAGAGAAAGAGAAAGAGAAAGAGAAAGAGGAAGAGGAAGAGGAAGAGGAAGAGAAAGAGAAAGAGAAAGAGAAAGAGAAAGAGAGAGGCTGGGAAGAGAGAAATTGGGCTCACAAAGGTCTGTAACCACTGCAAATGAATTCCAGTTGCATGCACCACCTGTGCATCTGGCTGTACCTGGGTGTGGGGGAATCAAACTTGCGTCCTCAGGTTTTGCAGACAAATACCTTAAATGCTGAGCCATCTCTCTAGTTGAGTCATCAGCTTTTTTTTTTCTTTACCAATTAATGACAATTTAAGTCCCAGCACTTTGGTGGTTAATTGAATATATATATATATGCATACATAGATTTTACTTTATTTACTTATTTTTATTTTTTATTTTTGGTTTTTCTTCGTAGGTTCTCTCTCTAGCCCAGGCTAACCTAGAACTCACTATGCAATCTCTCAGGCTGGGCTTGAACTCACAGTAATCTTCCTACCTCCAACTCCAGAGTGCTGGAATTGTATATTTCCTCCTTCTTCTCTTTAGGATAATTTAGAACATTATTCTTAACATCAATAATGGACTGGGACCTCCCTGGAGTTTTTTTTTTTTTTTCTAAATAGACAATTAATTTGAAGGCAGCTTTATGTGTGAAGCACACCTTGTAGTTTATAGAATACAAAATGGAATACAATCTTTAATTCTTTCTGTTTATACTCTTAGTAAGGATCATAATTGTTGTGGACAGTCTCACCAGTAGTACAACCTATTAACCATGCTGTTTAGAAAAAGATTAACCTGAAGAACAGTTTAATTACTTTGCTCCTTTATTCAAAATCCTTTCCCTTTGGTATTTTAGTGAGAGTTAGATGTAAACAAATTTATAAGTTAAAAGCCTTTCAAAAGCTACTATATAATTGAAAGTAATTATAAAAATGTGCATATGTTTACTTTTTTTCTTTTCCTTTTTTTAATGAGACAGAGAGCATATGTGTACGGGGAGGTACTGGCACACCAGGGCCTTCAACCCCTGAGATTGATCTTCAGACACATGTGCCACCTTGTTTGCATGTGCAACCTTGTGTGCTTGCATATTGTGTGTCTGGCTTACATGGGATCAGCAGAGGTGAACATGGGTCCTTTAGGCTTCACAGGCAAGTGCCTTAAGTACTAAGCCATCTGTCCAGCCCCCATAAGGTCCATTTTCACTATTAAAATTTTGATTCCTACAACTAGTATGCATTTGTAGGCAATAACCATGGCACGTTACATATCATGTGACTATAAGAATGTTTAATGAAGAAATATGAAGTTATCAATTTAAAATACTACATGACTCAAAACATCAGAGAAAACAGAATTTATATCAAATGTATTAGACTGCCTCAAAATAAATTCAAATAATATGCATCTAATCAAAGTATATGATACATTTCGAGAAGTTACATCATGCATCATAATGGTAGGTATATTCCATACAGCTTACAGCTGACTTTTCCAGATTGATGATAATCAGTTTTTTTTTTCTCATATGAATTGAATTTAGGTATTTCCACTAGAGAATGCAAATATATGAAGTGTATTCATTTTATCAAGAGTAAAGGCAAGTATTATTATAAGTTATATAGCCATTTAATATAAGGCATTGAAAAATAATAAGGTCTCCTTGTTTTCAAAAATAAACTCAAACAATATATATCTCTTGAAATGCATTCCAAAAGGGAAAGTAAACTTTTGTTCTGTAAGTTGAGATGGAGAATATCATTCAGTTATTGGGATTGAAAACTAAAACTACATATATTTATTCACTAATATTTAAATATTGGAAACAAATATTTATTATTTTAATTATCATTTCTCACTAGTTCTCTGTTTGGAATCCCTATTGACAATTTTCATCAACCATGGCTGATTTACTTTTCACATGTTATTTGTTTTTAGCTATTTTTCACTGCTGAGGATAGCATTTTATGCCCTTGAGGCAAAAACTTTTAATATATTTTTTAATGTCAAAAGATTTTTATATGGTGTAAGTAAAGAAAAATGATCATTAAATCCTCACAACCTTGTTAGCTATAAAATAATCAAATAGATAACATGAAAATCTTTGTTCAATATTCTAAGGTAACAGGAAAGTAAGATACTATTCAAGAAAAATGTAATAATGGCTATTTAATCATTCCTGGGAAGTGTTTTAAATAGATATTAAGTTATCCTAAATATAATGATTCATTTTATTTGAACATAATCAGCAACAAATATTTTAATGAAATATATTTATTTTTATTTAGTTACTTATTTGAGAGAGAGAAAAAAAGAGTAAAAGAGAAAGGACATACAAGGGCCTCTAGCAACTGCAAATGAACTCCACACATATGACACTTTGTGCATCTGGCTTTTATGGGCACAGGGCAATCAAATCTGGTTCCTTACACTTCACAGATGAGTGAAGTAACTGGTAAGCTATCTCTCCAGCCCCAAAATATATTTTAGAACACTGTATTTTACACTGCTACCGGTTTATGGCACATAGAATTCCTGTAAAAATGGCTCTGGTGAAGGATTCTTTTTACTAGGAAAGACTCATGACTTGAAAATAATAATAAAAAAATACTAGTTAAAACAATTGTAAAACTTTTCCAGCTCATTTATTTATCTGCTTAATAAGCCTCATGTACAAATCACAGAGAAATGTTTATAACAATAGTATATTTGTTACAAATAAAAATTATGTGGTTCTTACTTCAGGGTAGAATGTTACCCAACTTAAGAAAAGCCCATTATAAATAACCACCAGCCTAATCATCATACTGCTATGAACATTATCACTCTTATCATCAATAACAATGTTATCATGATGACTATCATAATCACCATCACCTTCATCAATCAATATAACCATCAGAAATTAAGTTCTTGACAGTGCAATATGCTGTACTACTAAATCTTCAGAGGGTATTAATTGTTTGGTAATATTCATTATAAACTTAAGGCAGAGGCACTAACATTTCTGTTAAAAGATAAGAAAACTGAGGCCTAAAACAGTTAAGTAGTTGTTTACATGATCAGTAGTTAAATAGTGAGATCATTAATTATATAATATGCTTAAACACTTTAGTAGGACATTGTTTACATTTGAAATTAATGCTGAATCTGAAGCACAATATGACTCCTACTCAGCCTAGCCTTTAATCTTCTCAGCCCCATAAGTACACTTACAGTATTGGGAAGCCCAATTACTTATAATTTACTTATAATCAGGTTGTAAAACACCCCTATAACCCTCATTAGGGCATGGCTACCAAACAAACCTTCTCTACTCAACATTCTGGCTTAAAATTATTAAAAAAGTTAACTCATGCACTCAAGTTTTCCACTCAATTTTTAGCTTTATTTGTTTCTCTAATATTCTAGCTATCACTAATTTGGACTGGGAAATGTTTTATTATATATACATTGTTTTAAAAAATTCATAATTTTACCCAATCTTAAGTCAGCTTTCCAGACACTTTTTAAAAAAACTTTCTGTTCATTTTTATTTGTTTGAGAGTGAAAGACAGAGAGAGAAAGAGGTAGATACAGAGACAGAGAGAATGGGTGTGCCAAGGCCTTCATCCATTTCAAATGAACTCCAGATATGTGCGCCCACTTGTACATCTGGCTTATGTGGGTCCTGGGGAACTGAGCCTTGAACTGGGATCTTTAGGCTTCACAGGCAAGTGTTTAATGGCTTAGCCATCTCTCCAGGCCAGTTTTCCAGACACTTTTAAGTGCCAGCCAGCCATGTCTTAAAGACTGTTCCTTCCATCATCCTGTTCCAAAAACATTTAAGATTTTTCCTTTTTAAAAGATTCTATGTTATTTGCTCTTCATTTCAGAAACTTTTTTGACTTGTATTCAGCCCTGCATAAACTATATTGAGCTTGGTTTGCTCAATACGATTTCCATGAATACATTTTTTTCTGTACTAGAGATGTTTGTTCTTTTTACTACTATTATTAAGAATATACATTGAGGGCTGCAGAGATTGCTTAGTAGTTAAGCGCTTGCCTGTGAAGCCTAAGGACCCCGGTTGGAGGATTGATTCCCTAGGACCCACTTTAGCCAGATGCATAAGGGGGTGCCCTCGTCTGGAGTTAGTTTACAGTGGCCAGAGGCCCTGATATGCCCATTCTCTCTATCTCTGCCTCTTTCTTTCTCTGTCTGTCGCTCTCAAATAAATAACAACAACAACAACAACAACAAAAGAATATACTTTGAGAGGTAGGAGGGTTGTTGTGAACTCAAGGCCATCCTGAGACTACATAGTAAATTCCAGGGAGTCTAGCCTGGGCTAGAGTGAGACCCTACCTCGAAAAACTAAACAAACAAACAAACAAAAAACCCAAAAACAACAACAACAAAAACAAAAAACAAGAAGAAAAAATTAAGAAAGAACATATTTTGCATGGATGCATCATATGTTAATACTATCTTTTCCCTGCTTCTTTCCCCATTCTGCTGGGGGGGCCTTCTTAGTGGGGTTTCTGGTATTCCTCATGGAGTTGTGGGTTAGGCCTTGTGGAAGCAGAGGTCAATAATTGCATGGAGGCAATGCCTCTAGGCATGGTGTGCCAACCTGTGTCACTTTCAATCTTTCTCTCCAAAATATTACCTGAACCATGGTGGGTGTGTTTTGTAAGTCTAGTTCCGTGATAAGCTCTCAGAAGCCTCACTACTAAAGACACTCAGGGTGAAAGTCTGGGCAATGATATCCCAAGAAAATACAAATAAGAATCAAGAAGGTACTGCTACATTAATATCTGACAAAATAGACTTCAAACCAAAAGTAATCAAAAAGGACAAACAAGGCTACTTCTTAATCATCAAGGGAATGATCCAACATGAGAACATTATAATCAAAACTCTATATGCACCAAACACAGGTGCAATACAGTTTATTAAAAAAAAGAAAAGTACTTGACAACAAAACAGAATTAAATTCCCACACCATCACAGTTGGAGACTTCAATTCTTCACTATCATCAACTTTACTTTATGACCGCCAGGATTATCTAGACCTCTGTGTCAGTGGCATAGTGATATCTATGCTTATATTTAACATGTGTGATACTGTGAATGCAAATGTCTCCCATCGCCTCGGGTGTTTGTGATGAAGCTTCCTACTATTCCCTAGCTAGCAGAGCATCTCAGTGGTACAGCCTTCCTAAAGGTGGTGTGTTTCTAGTGGCAGATGGTGTGATTGGCGAATTTAGCCGACTGTGTGTTCAAACCCAGCTTATACCTGCTCTTCTCTCAGTGTGTGATGTGAGCTGGCTGTTCTATTGTTTTTTTCCCTAAGTTATGAAGCTTTCCCTTGAAACTGTAAGTGTTAAATAAATCCTTTATTCCTATAAGCTGGTCCTGGTTTGGTGGGTGCCTTCTTTTAGCAATCTGTGCACATGTCACCCATAGGGAAAAATCTATCTAAACCTGCAAGCTTGTAAACTGTAACAAATTCCTGCTGTGGTTTAATTTGTAAACAAATCAATCATTATAAATAAGTATAAGTTTTACATCATCTAACTGTTCACACAGATGTGTGCCGTACAACATTTGGAAGGATTTTGTTAAAATGAGTTTTTACTATACAATCCCTTGATTCACAAATGAATTTCTACCAAAAAAATCCTTGGTTTTTGAATGAATTTCTAAAAGAAAAAAATATGAGCTCAATTTCACAGGATAGCTCCATAAAGCAAAATACCTGTGCAGTGATGTGCAGTGAATGAGACTACCAGTGCTCCCAGGCGGGATGCTTTAACCTCAGTGATGCTTTCCAGGATAGATTTTCATCTGTTCAGCTAGAAGTGTAACTCAACTAGATAAAAAACAACTCCACAGAGGAGGACCCTCAGTGGAATGAGAGGGGAGAAAGGACATAAGAGTATAATCCAGTAGTAGGAATAATGACCAATTTGCAATATGTTCATATATTAAATTTTCAATAAAATGATAGTTCCTCAAAGATAAATAAATAAATAAATAAAATAAAAATGCTTTTTGACTGGTTAAGTCCTCATTCATTATCAGCTCACTGATGCTAATTTGTTATGGTTTAAGGGTTATAAAAACTGTCTTTAAGACTCTCATAAAGTAAGTTAGGTTCCTCCATTTCTCAAGGTTTGAACTATTTGAAAAATTGAGTCTTAAGATAAAGATTCATGTTTAAGTGGTTAGCTTCCAAAGATAAGGTACTTATACCTAAAGATATTGTGACTTTAAATGTGCCTTCTGTTTTATTCTAATTCTGCTAAACAGTCATCACTAGGTTTAATCACTTAGGTTTAAGTAATTTAATTTCAGTCACTATAACCTTTATGATCCTGTTAGCTAAAATTCGTTGGGATAGCTTGTTTATGCTTTATCAAATTTAAGTCATGGATAAAACATGAAATTGTATTATGGCAATAAAAATTTATATGGTACATAAAAAAAAAAAACCACCTGTTTGTATAGAAGCAGCCCTCACTCAAGGCCAAGTGACTAAGTGGTCTGGATACTAAACCTAGAGCTCAACCAAGAAGTCTTTGACAAAGAAACATGAATGGGTGAGCTCCTGGCATGTACCAAAGAATGCAAAACTTGAAATGAAACACTGAACAAGTGGATTTCAGCAAGGAGAGAAAGAAAGAGAGAGAGAGAGGGAGAGAGAGAGAGAGAGAGAGAGAGAGAGAGAGAGAGAGAGAGAGAGAGAGGGAGGGAGGGAGAGAGAGAGAGGGAGAAGAAGAAGAAGAAGAAGAAGAAGAAGAAGAGGAGGAGGAGGAGGAGGAGGAGGAGGAGGAAGGAGAAGAAGAAGAAGAAGAGGAGGAGAAAAAAGGGAAGGAAGGAAGGAAGGAAGGAATGAAGGAAGGAAGGAAGGAAGGAAGGAAGAAAGGAAGGAAGGAAGGAAGGAAGGAAGAAAGAAGACACCTAGAAGACAAAGAGTCTGAAGACTATAGCTGACACAGTCCTTCTGAAGGTCCTAGCTGTATAGCAACACAATGTGTTCTGCCTATACCAATGCTCAGAAAACTGAGATGTCAGCCAGGCATGGTGGTGCACACCTTTAATCCCAGCACTTGGGTGGCAGAGGTAGGAGGATCACCATGAGTTCGAGGCCATCCTGAGACCACATAGTGAATACCAGGTCAGCCTGGACTAGAATGAAACCTCAACCTTGAATAACAAAAATAAATTTAAAAAAAAAGATAAGAAAAATAAAAAAGGAAACAGAGACATCAACCAAGGCTGGAAATAGGATTCTAACAAGTAGGTTCAATTGGGGAAAGGTTATCTATGCAGATGCATAGATATCTTTATGTTGCTGGCATATAATGCTAAATGCTCACCTCATTACTATCTTCTCTTTTTCATCTTTAGCAAAATTAAGATGTGACCTGAAAATGTGTATGTGTAATTAAGCCTATTATTCAATTTGATTAGTCAATTAAAATAATATATATATATATATATATATATATATATATATATTATGATTACATCTTCACCAGAACTGTTAACTTTAAAAATATTGTCATCATTACACATTGTTAGCAGGGAGGGAAGTTTCTTAAGATATGCTAGAAAGTATTTGATGTTGTCAACTAAATATTAGCCAATGTATTGCACACGATATCATCCTTAGTTATAAACTATACAGTAATTTTTATATATGCATATATATACAAAAACAGGAGACAAGAGACAAACATCTGAGCAATCAATAATAAAAGCAGAGGCTAGGGAAATAACTTAGCTGTTAAGCACGTGCCTGTGAAGCTTAAGGACCCTGGTTAGAAGCTCAATTCCCTAAGACCCACGTTATCCAATTGCACAAGTGTGCACACGGTGTCTGGAGTTGGTTTGCTGTGGCTGGAGGCCCTGGCATGCCCATTCTCTCTCTCTGTCTCTTTCTCTCTCTGTCTGTCACTCTCAAATAAATAAATAAAAATAACAAAAATATTTTTTAAAAAGATGAAGCAGGATTTCCCCCTCAATTTTAGAATGGAAAAACTGCCTTACATTTATGCATGGAATATCACACAACAATAAAAATGAGAAAAGTACTATTGCATGCAAAAACATGGTTCAACCTGAGTGAAAATAACTTATGAGAAAAGACAAACAAAAGATTTATTTAGTAGAACTAATAAGCAAAAGCAATTTCTTATTACCAATAGAGTAATTACCATTGGGAATAATGAGTAGTAATTAAGGAGAAAGTAATGAGGGTGAATATGATGGCCATCTAGACTTTTAATTGAAGTAAGGAATGAATGGTAACTTTCACTTTACTAAAATATATTGAATTATGTATGCATGATTGGTATATTATGCTTCATATTTATTATTATCATTAAACATGACAGACTTTTTAATCAGGAATTTCTGGAGACAGGTCATTATGTAAGTAAAGTTTAAGAAATGTGCTGAATAAATTACACAATTCCAATAAGAGATCATAATCAATAATTCCTTAAAGTGAAAGTGTAAGTGCTCAAAAGAACTGGACATCCATTGGGCAAGACGTTAATTTCCTGGGACTTTTAATTCTAAAGATGGGGGCCACTGATTCAGGGCTCAAAACCCTTTTGATTTTAGTATAGTGGAATCTTGACTGAAATAAATCTTTGTTCTTTGGTGCCGTGGTTAGAATTTGATAAAGGCAGACAGTTTAAATTTAAATTTAGATTATTTCTGTTGGTGGGATTTTATTACTGATCTATATTTATGCATTTTATCATTTGATTTTTTTATGACTACATTTTATGTCACACAAGAACTACTGATAAATTCATCTATGTAATTCAGAAGGATATTATTTCAAATTGAAAATAAAACAAAGAATGTCTTCTTAGCCCTGGACATAGTGTCAATCATAGTTGATTCACTGAATTTCATGTTGTGAACTATTTCAGATATTACAAAAATATGTTATAATACAATCCTAAAATAGTTTACAAGATGTGATGCTGAAATGAAAATGGTCATTATAGGGCTGAGGAGAAAGCTCAGTTGGTAAAGTATTTGTTGTGCAAGCTGAGGACCTGAATTCAAATATCCAGCACCCACACTTGGAAAGCCTGGTGTGATGATGCATGTCTATCATCTCCCAGAGAATCCTCAGCACTCACAATCTAGTCTAGCCCAACTAAGAAAGTACAGTTTTAATGGCAAGGCCTCAAAATACACAGTGGAGAGTAATTGAGGAAGACATTCAATGTTGACCTCTGGCCTCTACTTTTACTGGGGAGCATGTGCACCCCTCCCCCCACTATACACTATGACATTCTAGATTTTTTTTTTCCCCCAGTGAAGTATAGAATGTACCACACTGAGTGAGGCCTAATCCTATAAACTGTACCAAGTAGAATAAAACAGGAATGAAAAGAAAAAGAAAATCCCAACTACATATGTATACATTCTGCTTCCAAACTCATAAGTTAAACAAAGCACTCCTCTAAGGATTGTTGTAAGTGAGGAGTTGGATTAAAAGTAGAGGTGAAAACAAGACCATTACCATGGCGGGGGGATGAAAAGTGTCATGCTGACTTTACAAAAGTTTCTTTTTATTTTCCCCTCATGATCCAATTCGTTTAAATGAGATAGTCTGTGTAAATTTAAAACGACATTTTCTTTTTTTAAAATTAGTTTTGTACTCAGTGAATATAGTCGAGTTGATACCATCATTAGCCTCCTCCGTGTCTGCCCCCCTCCTTGTTGAGGTATATGGGTCATGCATTGTGGAGTTAGCCATCAGTTATGGGTAGGAGGCAATGTCTTTGTGTATCATGACCCAACATGTGACTCTTACATTCTTTCGACCCCCTCTTCCACAAATTTCCCTCAGCCATGTTGGTTTCATTTTAGGTCTGCTTCAGCGATAAGGTCTTGGGAGCCTCTGTTTCTCTGCATACCTGATTTGGTAGGAGTTGACTGTTCTCTCTGTTGATCTCCCTCACCCTTGTGCTGGTACCAGGTTCACTAAGAAAACAGCACACTTGTTTGTTTTGCCAATGATTCTTAACTTCAACTGGGGCCCCTTTGAGGTATGATGGGGTGATTCTCTCCTTAGGATCTGCTGCTATCGGATTATCTGTCAGAGAGTAAAGTAAGCACCAGATAAATGGGATAACCACTATTATTAATAATTATTTTTAATTATTATTAATTATATTATTAATAGGTGTAGGACCTCTTGTAGCCCACAATTGGTGCTAGCTTGATAATGAGGAGCAGGCCCATTTTTGGAGCACTCATCATTACTTATATAAGGTCAATTGTACATGTACAGATATATGTACATATACGATAGAAATATAATCCATTCTTATTTGAAAAGTAGAAATGTTATATAGAACCAACTAAAACCTTTCAATTTCACTTGTAAGACCCATACATTCTGTATACTCTGTGTTTAATGTCCTGATGAGTCCTGAAAAATTACTGGCAACACGAGGAAGTGATATGACATTAGAAAGAATATGGTGAGGTTCCTTGGTCTTCCATGCTTCCTTTAACAACACTCTCTTCCTTCTATGCTTGAAGGAAATCATTGTTTAGATGGAAAACATGTCTTTCTGCAGACTGTCAGTATCCTCCATCTTAGGCTTTGAGATAACACCATATGTTAATGTGCTTCCAACCACCATGACAAAATATCAAGTACAGATCACAGATGAAAAGAACACTATTTTGTTCCAGGGCCCTTTGCCCAATTTAAGTTTGTACAAACATGACTTCAGTGTGTGAACTTTCCTGGAGAGACATGAACAAGAGTGTCTTCAGTCTGGGTAGACTCCTGACAGCATGCTAAGCATATGATTCTGCCCAAGGCTAGTGTGGTAAACCAGTAAGTGTATTGAGGTTACTTACAGGATCAGACAAGGGGTTACTTATAATAGGAGACTATGTGATTCATAGGCAGCTGTTTCATCACTACACCCTTCCCAGTGTAGGTTATGACTTATAAAAGTGCTTCTCTGAGGCTTCCTGCAAAACTTGCAACTTAGCTGCCCCATAGAATATCTCCTCTCCTCGGCAAGAGTTTACTATTCAAACCTCAAGAAGAGGGTCTTGTGGATTTTCCAAGCTTTGGGAGTTTCTTGATCTTTGTAAGTTTTACTTCCCTCTAGGCTGGAATGTTTCAATCCAATGGAAATACCTACAGAGCAGACACTCTCTCTCTGATCAGCATGTGTATGGACAGGGCAGTTGTCATGAGGGTGAGGAAAGTATCAGAGCCTTTAAGATTGTGCTTTCCACACCTAAGAGCCTCTCAGCAGTCCCATCTCCTACAGATGCCACAGCCTCCCCATCATAACCGAGGTGTATGGGAGGACAGTCATTTTCCACCAGAGCACCTGGTTGCTTCATGATCTTGTATTTTACTGAATGTTCATGCATTGTCGAGTCACAACAATATCTCAATTCAGGAATCACAAGTACTATCTGCAAATAGGCCACCAAGGCATTACAGACATGTATATTCTTCAGGTCTCGTCTTCTTATTCTCATGATTTTTGGCCCATCAGCTTTCATTACAAAACACAAATTCAAAAACGAAAGTATGAAAAATTTCAAGGTGGAATCTAAATGAGGAGCACTATGAATATATAGTCATTCTAAATGTTCTAAACATGGAGAGACCCATACATAAAGCCTCCTCTTTTTCTAATAACATAGTAGTTGAAGAGTTTTCAGGTTAGTCAGTGCCTAGACTATTTTAGCATTATATATATATATATATATGTGTGTGTGTATATGTGTATATGTGTATATGTATATATATATATATATATATATATATATATATATATATATATATATATATATATATTCTTTAGTTTAGTTTAAAAAATGTTATTTTGGTTCTCATCTGCCTTCAATCAGAGCGGTTAGTACTTCAAATTCTTAGCCTTGAGTTGGACAAAAGAGCTATATGTTTACCAGAGAATATTTTGAATAAAACCAATCTGTTTCCATGCAGACAATCCTGTAGTTATAGTTCCACTTAGAACATCAGGGAATTTAGAATGCTCTTGCAGACTGTTTCAAAAACCTCATGATCACTCTTTGCTATGGTTGATACTAAGTTTCCTAATTTGTACTGGTTTCATAATAGCACATAATAAACAAAACCATTTTCTTTGTTCCAAAAATGCCTTATGTACCAAATACTTAATGAGTAAACTCTATGGCAATATAGAGACAAATATTTTATAACTATTAGCTGTTAGTATTATAACAGGAAATAGAAGAAATAATGGCACAGTTTGCTAAGCATAGACACTGGAAGTACTAAAAGTTACAATAAAAAATGAGCTTATAACATAGCCTAGAGTAAGAAACAAAAGCACAAGTCATTGTGGGTAAAGCCCGTATGGGTAAAAATCACTAATAGGGAATGAAAAGCAGGCTTCAATTACAAGAAATGTTAGAAGAATGCATTGTAATGCAACAAAAGGAAAGACAGGTTGGCAAAGAGTAGAAAAACAGATCAATAGAATGGGATAGCTAAGAAATAGAGCTACTAAAATAGTGAACTCCTTGCCAGAAAAGGAGAATATTTAATACAATGAAGAAAAAAATATTAATTACAAACAAAATGTGCAGGAGCAAACACACATCCATGTTCAAGGATTAATGAAGACACAGACATTTTTTAAATATTTTATTTATTTATTGCTTATTTGAGAGAATGGGCATGTCAGGGCTTCTAGCCACTGCATACAAACAAACTCCAGTCACCTGTACCACCTTGTGCATATGGCTTTATGTGGGTACTGGGTAATAGAACCTGGGTCTTTTGGCTTTGCAGACAAGCGCCTTCACAACTAAGTCATCACTCCAACCAAAGACACAGATATTTTATCCTTCAAAATCTGAGAATCAACCATACATCCAAGTGTAAAATTAAAAATTGTAAAATTTCTAGATGATACTTTAAGTCTATCTAGTGGCTGTGTACAGGACAATGACAGTGGTCTTTCAAATATAACAGGGAAAACACAGTGTAAGAAAGACTTGATAAACGAGGCTTTACTAAAACTCAAAACTTCTCTACTGTGCATAACTCCATCAAGACAATAAGAAGTCAATAGTTAAATGGAAATATTTGCAATGTTTTACTTGACAAAGGACTGATATCCATAATTGATGTAACATAGAAATGCCAAATAAAAGATAGCAAAAGACCCAAAGAGAAGCTTCACTAAGTAAGCCTGATACGAGGGGCTGGAAGGATGTTTAAGTAGTTAAGGTACTTGCCTGCAAAACCAAAGGATTCGGGCTCAACTCCCCAGAACCCACATAAACCAGTTGCACAAGGTTAAGCGTGCATCTGAAGTTCATTTGCAATGGATGGAGGCTCTGACATGCCCATTCTCCCTCTCTCTTTCTCTCTCTCTCTTTCTCCTTCTCAAATAAATGAATAAAAATATTTTTAAAATGTCAAGAAAAAGAGGCCTGATGTGCCGGCATACACTTGGCACTAAGCAAAAGGAGGTTGAGGCAGGAGGATGTCTAGTTCCAGACCATCCAAGAAAGACTCTGTTCCAAACAAACAAACAAACAAAAAATAAATCAAAACACAAATGGTATACAGATAGTAAATAAGTATATGGAGATTCCCAATACTATATGGTAAGAAAGAATTGCAAACTAAAATATTAATGAGCTTCCTATAGATACTTGATAGAATTCACCAAAATCAAAATGCTTATGCCACCAATTTCTGGAGATACTGAGCAATACAGGCAACTTTCAGGCATGGGAGTGGAGGCACACAGTGATGGAGCCACTTTGGAAGACAGTTAGGCTCTCACGATTCTCTCACAATGGCAAACATTGCCTTCTTACTTTGGGCATCAATCATGACCCTGATATGTACACAAGGGATCTGAAATTTCATTTATACACAAAGAGCTATGCATTGTTGTTTTACAGAATCTTTGCAGTTAATTTCTAAAGCTGAAAACAGTGTTATATCTTTCAGTAGATGAAAGAACAAATTGGCTAAAGTATATTGAGGCAAGGAAATAGTGTTTTGTGGTAAAAACAATAAGGCATCAAGCCATGAAATTCCATGGAGGAAATTCCAATTTTACTAAGTGAAGCAAGCCAATTTGAACAGATGTATGCTATATAGTTCTAAGTATATCTCATTCTGATATTCTGGAGAAAGCAAGTATACAGAAATCACCAAAGATTAGTGGTAGCTAGAGATTAGGAAGGAAGGAGAGAACAACAGAATACAGGATTTTAGGATAGTAAGACTATTTTGTGTTCTATAACTATGAAGTCATGTCAGTATGGACAAAAGTCCACAGAATGAACAGCCAGCCAGATTAAAGCTAGTGTAAACTAGATTTTCGGATGTTACTGATTCATGTGTTCATAGATTGTACCTCATACATCACTTAAGAAGTTACAAATTGATAGCCTTGTTGATAAACAGTATACAAGAACCCCATTTTTTGATTAATTTTACTCTGAACCAAATACTGACTTAAAAGTAAGTTGAAAACCAGGTGTGGTGGCGCTTGCCTTTAATCCAGCACTTGGGAGGCAGAGGTAGGAGGATTGCTGTGAGTTCAAGGCCACCCCCAGACTCCATAGTGAATTCCAGGTCAGTCTGGGCCAGAGTGAGACCCTACCTCAAAAAACAAAAACAAAAAAAAACTAAGTTGAAATTTGAGTGTCAGTAGGCACAAGACCTAGTTTGATTCTGAACACTACATAGACTGGGTGTCATGGGGCACACCTGTAATTTCAGCACTGGAAATGTAGAAGTAGGAGGATCAGGATTTCAAGGTCATCGTCTGCTGCATAGCAAGTTTAACATTAAAGTGTTAAAGTACACTACATAACAATTTACTCTACATGGTTGGGAAGATGACTCAGCAGCGAAAGGTGCTTTCTTACAAAGACTGCTGGCTAGTGTTTGACTCCTGGTACCCACATAAATGCAGATGCACAACGTAATGCATAATTTTATAGTTTACTTGCAGTACCAAGGGGGTCAGGAACACCCATGTTTTCTCACTCTCTCCTCCCCCACTCTTTCTCTCTCTTGTTTTAAAATTAAATTTAAAAAAAATCAAGGAAGGTTAAAAACACTACTCTAAATAATAAAATAAGTTGTGTTGTAGGTTTGTGTGTATATGTGTTATCTGTGGTGAGTGTGTATAGTATGTGTGTATATGTGATGTATGCATGTGTATATGCAGATGTGCTCTCCCGTGCGTGAGCATATTGAGGCCAGAAGATTATGCTGGATGTCCTCTTCTATTACCCATCCACACGTTTCCTTGAGTTGAGGTCTCGTTCTCATCTAGAACTGCTGTTTTCAGTCAGATAGACTGTCCATAGAGCACAAGTGATTTTCCAGCCTCTGCTTTCCACCCCACTGTGGTTGCATCTATGGCTATGCCCAGCTATAAATTTATATGGGTGCTGAGGAATCAAAATCTGCCCTAATCAGACCGTTTCAGGTGCTCATTGGAGAGCAAGTTTTAGAGGATTGTTTTAGTAGTGAAGTTACTGATAAAATCATTCAAAAGTACATTTACTCTTGCATTTTAAACCATCTCCCAGCTATTAAATTATAATTTTAAAAAGCAGAGATGTTATGCATTAAATTGAAAAAGTAGACCTTCATAATTTTTGCTTTATGATATTTGGCACAAGTATTATCATATTACTTTCCTTGGTAGAAAGACCAAATTACAATTTAACCTTATGAGGCTATACTTATCCACATTGTATTGAACAATTGCTGCAACAAATGAAATTAAAGCCCTTTACTCACACCCAAGTACTTATCCTTTTTTTAAAAAAAAAAATATTTATTTATTTATTTGAGACAGATAGAAAGAGGAGAGAGGGAGACAGAAAGAGAGAAGAAGGGAGAGGGAGAGAGAGAGAATGGACACACCAGGGCTCCAGCCACTGCAAACAAATTACAGATGCATGTGTCTCCTTGAGCAACTGGTTTATGTGAGTCTTGGTTGGGCATTATTTGGCCATGTATAATTTCCTAATTTCTTTAAAATTTTTTTGCTCATTTAATTATTTATTTGAGAGCAACAAACCCAGAAAGAAACAGGCAGATAGAGAGAGAGAATGGGCGCTCCAGGGCCTCCAGGCACTGCAAAGGAACTGCAAACACATGCACCCACTTGTGCATCTGGCTAATGTGGGTCTTGGGGAATCAAGCTTCCAACTTGGGTTCTTAGGCTTCACAGGCAAGTTCTTAACTACTGAGCCATCTTTCCAGCCCTCATTTCCTAATTATTTATTCTCTTTGCTGATAATAATTTTAATTTGGGGCTGGAGAGATGGCTTAGCGGTTAAGCGCTTGCCTGTGAAGCCTAAGGACCCCGGTTCGAGGCTCCATTCCCCAGGACCCACGTTAGCCAGATGCACAAGGGGGCGCACGCGTCTGGAGTTCATTTGCAGTGGCTGGAGGCCCTGGCACGCCCATTCTCCCTTTCTCTCTGTATCTGCCTCTTTCTCTCTCTGTTGCTATCAAATAAAAAAAAATAATAATAATTTTAATTTGTTGATCAACTATCCCTTCCTAAATGCTAACTTTATATTCTTCTTATGAACTTACATAAATATTAAAGACAAAATAATTTCCTCCTTCTCAAAGTTACTTTTTATGTTGACTGAGTAGAAGGAACTTTGTTGTTTGCCACATCCCATTTTAGTTCAGAGAAGCATAAATCCCTTGGAGCTTAATCCATGGATATTACCCATGTCTAATAAATGCACTGACAAAATTTGATAATTGAAATATGAGTTATTATTGGCAAATTTCTTTATATTCATTGGAAAGTACTAATGTTTAGACATTTTCTTTAGTAGTGAATTTAATGATAAGTGAATTCATTCAAAATACCATTAACAAAAATATGCAAACCTAAATGGGAGATGATGGAGTAAACAGCATCCAAAGAACAATGGCATTTACTCTCTTATTCCAGAGTCCTTGGAAATTGAATTCATTCAAGGGAATTTAACCAAGCGTGACTCTTCAAGGTTATATTTTAAATGTAGTGCATGTAGTCAAGCCTCCTTTATAGCTGTACTGTGATTTAAAAAAAGAAAAGAAAAAAAATATTGTAGTAACAAAGCTCATTTCAATAATGCATTAAGCAAACTGAAAACACCAATCTCTCTCCCCGACCCCCTGAACCTTTTCTCCCCTCCAATCATGCACATTTGTTGTTAAACTAAAGAATTTGGCAGATGAAATGATGCACTCTCACTGTGCAGCATTTATAGCACACTCGATCTGATAAGACCTCATGGAGACATTTGTTTTCAACTTTGATTTGACACAAAATTTCTGACTGCTGACACAAGGTAGATGTATTAAAGTTATAATTGGATCTGGGTCATTACCAAGACCATAATAAAAATGTTCATAATGACCACATGGAAAAAGTAATTTTATTTCTATGATGTGTAAATATTTTTGCCTTACGAACACCCAAGTACAGTACATGCCAGCATTTACAAAATACAGAAACTAATATGGTTTGTATGCACAACTGCTTTTGTGGGTAAAGTATACTATAGTATGGACATCCATATGTGAACACATATGTATGATCTATATGCATACATATATTTCATTCACTTGATAAAATGACCTACAGAATTTTTCACTTTATTAATTTCCACTGAAATTTTCCTTTTATTCTTGGATTATTATTTTTTTTTTGAGGTAGGATCTCATTCTAGCTCAGGCTGACCTGGAATTCACACTGTAATCTCAGGATGGCCTTGAACTCACTGAGATCCTCCTAACTCTACCTCCCCAGTGCTGGGATTAAAGGTGTGTGCCACCACAACTGGCAAATTGAGTTAACATGGAAACTTACAGGAAGTTGTAATCACACATTATATTCGGGTTTTACTGATGTTGTACATTGAATATACGAATGTTTTATATGTTACTTGTACTCGTTCAAGTAATATCTTCTTTGCACATTTATTACTAAAAACATAATAAGCAGTGGTGAATATGGAAGAATGAAGTAGAAGTCATAAACCAGAACAGGCATCTATTTCAGTAGCTGCTCAAAAGTCCTGAATCCTGCCACTTTTTCTTGTTATTGGGTCTGGACATTTAGCTACCAACATTTGAAAGGCAATATACAGACAGTCATCCGTGTCATCATTCCTAAAACGAAGCACTATTATGTAGCATTTACATGCATTTGGAATTATACAAAATCTGCAGATATTTTCAAATATATCCGTAGGTCCTATGTGAATATTCAGAAAATTTATATAAGGGCATGAGCATCACTGAAATTTCAGATCCACAGGAATCCCCAAACAAACATACCACAGATGGAGGAAAACAAACTGCAATTGGTTACACACCCTTTTTCACATCCCAGATTACAAATTAATCCCCGTTTCTGACTAACTCTGGAAGCCAAAGATCTTTTCCACATCTTGTCTAGTCTCTAAAATGATCGCCAGCTTTACTGTTATTCCCTGCGCTGCATTAAATTGCCACCATCTATACTCCTAGTTTCAATTACCATCTATATTCTGAGGTCTCTTAGAAATAAAATTCCAACTGAGAATTTTCCGTAGAGTTAAAGAAACAAATGGGAGGGTTCTGCACACCTGTGGTTAGGTTATCAACAACACCTGAAACCCATTATCTTCAGCGGTGACTTCACATTTCTGCAAACCTGGATTTATATTTTCATGCTCTCTCTTGCTAGATATTACTTCTATTCTCTGACTTGTTTTAGGATATAGAAAATTACTTCAGACATTTTTTTAAAATCTCTCTTTTATCTCCAATATGTAATTATTCTCCAAAAACTCTGGAGAATCTGATTTGTTATCAGATCTTTAAAAAGATAGCTTGATAGCACCTAGGAGATACTATGGTAAGTACTGTGTAATTTTACATGGTATAGTATACATTCCCATAGGGAGTACCTGCAACCGCACTGAGGAGTGTCCCCAATGGCCTAAGGACAGGGACAAGGGAAAAGAGTATACCAACACATGATATACCCACATGAAATGTGTTTTTAGTAATAATAATAAAGAAAAATTGGTAAATTTTAATTTATAGGAGAATATTCTTGTTTTAAATAGCATCATGCAGCCATGCTCTGATGTAAGACTAGCTAGAGAATTCCCCAACTTTGTTAGGCTTTCTCTGGATCTCTAGAGGCCCATATACTATAGGGCAATACTGCCTCCATTTCTTTACCTTTTACTGTCTTACCTGTTTGTTTTTACACCATGATCAGTACTCAGATAGGTATGCTTTTTTTCTCTTACATTTTGTTTTGATGTTTTGTATGTGTGTGAGAGAGAGACAGACAGAGAGAGAATGAGGTAGAGAGATAAAGAGAAATTGAGAGAAAATGGACACACTTGAGCCTTCATTCTCTGCAAACAAACTCCAGACACATGCAACCCTTTGAGCAACATTGTGTGCACTTGTGCCACTGTGCATCTGGCTTATGTGGGACCTAGAGATTTGAACATGAGTCCTTAGCTCTGCAGGCAAGCCACTTAACCACTAAGAAATCTATCCAGTATTTGTTTTGTTTGTAATTCACCAGTGGAAATTCCTCCTAAGAGTTTTTGCTGTCTTCCAAAATATCTTCAAGTCTAAATAGCTCACTAGCTTTAAAGCTCAATGATCACATTCTCATGAATACCTAGACTCTAACCCTTATTTCAAATTGCAAACCTGACAGTATATCTTGTTTCACTTTTCCTAAACACTGGTTGCAACCACAGATGTTATACATTTGTATGAGTATCTTATAGCTCATGTATTTGCTTCCTGTTTGCATTCAGTAGAATGTAAATATCATATTATTTTGTGGTTTGTTCCCCATTGTTGCCTGGCATGAGTTAATTATTCAAAGAAAATTTAAAATTCAATGATATATGATGTGGGGCACACTGATAATCATGTTTTAGTTGCTTTTTGTGTTTAGAGATCATTCATATTGTGTGGCAAAGAACTTTTGAAGATTTGGTCAATAGCATTCTAAGTTGGGATGAATCAATTATTATGAAAATTTATATAGTATGCCAAACTTACTTAGGGATTTTATTTTATTTGAATGATGATGATTTCACATGTAATTAACCAGACTTCAGTGTTTAGTTATATTTCTACTTTTCAAAGTATTTTATTTATCTTAGATGATATAACTAATATTTAAAAGTTCAGTTTTTGTTGTAGAGATATTAAAAACACCTCCAAATATCTATAGCTCTTGTTGAAAATTGTTCTGTTGAATTTATATTAATTAAAATATTAAAATGTCATTGAATCAGGTTTTGCATAATGATGTGATAATATCTAAAAGTTTGATTTTAGGACTTTTGGAACATAATAACATTTTTAAAATTTTTTGTTCATTTTTTATTTAGTTATTTGATAGCAACTGACACAGAGAGAAAGGCAGGTAAAGAGAGAAAGAGAGAGAGAGAGAGACCGAGAATGGGTGCATCAGGGCCTCCAGCCATGCAAACGAACTCCAGACGTGTGCACCCCCTTGTGCATCTGGCTAACATGGGTCCTGGGGAATCCAGCTTCAAACCAGGTTCCTTAGGCTTCACAGGCAAGCACTTAAACACCAAGCCATCTCTCCAGCCCGACAATAACATTTTTAAGGGTTTGACAGTATCTAAATGAAATGTGACTGCTAAATGTCACAGACATCAATTCAAGTCTAAAGAATGTTCTCTATAATTTGTTTATGTAGGTGAAAGACAAAAGATGATATTTTATGAGGTTTATTGTTAATGATATAGAAAAACATCTATTTTTATATTAAAATTAAAAAAAATAAAATTCGACCAATTTGCCAGGCTGATTTACCTGAATAATATGTTTAAAGGAAAAAAAATCTCTTTTTTATTCTCCTTTCCTCAAAACTTTTAAAGCTATATTTCCTAATGACTTAGAGAATTTTGTCACTAGGTTTTACAAAGAGCACAAAATGCTTGCAATGATGTGACAGAAATGTGACCAGAATATGACTTATGTCCATTATAGCATGATAGAACCCTGTATCTGTCTATTGTCTTTCTGAGAAACTTTGATTCACTCTTGTTGTCATTCATGAAAGACCTCTCAATTTCTCCTTCCATGACTGTTCTCCCAGAAGTTCATCACCTGACACAGACTTCTACAGAGATTGACTCCATCTCAATTTCAACCACTTACATACATCTGGTTTGTTGACTTTCTACAGTAAATGATTGTCAAACAGTTTCTACAAGTAAAATAAAGGTAATTTTTTTTTCAATCTGGCTGTAAACTTTCTAACATTAATTACCCTTAAAAAAATGTACAAACAAAGCAGAAGGGACATGCCATCCCTGGACTGGAGACTCTACAATTGTGAACCCCTCCCTTGGATAAATCCAGATAAACAATTCTGATGACATGAAAGGTAAAATATGTGATGTAACCATTTTTTTTAGATCTAAGTACATGCTCTGGATATGTGAGATTGTAATGTTAAAATTATGAAATATTTTGTTTATTAAATTCCAAGGTTATATCTGCTTATAAAGCTTTATAATATAGTATTGACAATACATTAGTAATTTTGCTCTTAGACTTGCTATTTATATAAAGATACCAGTACTATAACCATTATATTATAGTTCTTCTTAGCTCTTGAACATTTTTTACTGGGGTCATTTTAATAACTGATAAATTGATTAAATCTTTGGGTAAACTGCCGGAGATACTGTTTAACTTTTGAAATTGCATCTATGAAAAGTGTCATTTGAATCATCTTTTTTTTAATTTTTAAATTTTTATTAACATTTTCCATGATTATAAAAACATATCCCATGGTAATTCCCTCCTTCCCCCCTGATACTTTCCCCTTTGAAATTCCATTCTCCATCATATTACCTCCCCATTTCAATCATTGTGCTTACATATATACAATATCAACCTATTAACTACCCTCCTCCCTTCCTTTCTCTTCCCTTTATGTCTCCTTTTTAACTTACTGGCCTCTGGTACTAAGTATTTCATTCACATGCAGAAGCATAATCATCTGTAGCTAGGATCCACATATGAGAGAGAACATGTGGTGCTTGGCTTTCTGGGCCTGGTTTACCTCACTTAGTATAATCCTTTTCAGGTTCATCCATTTTTCTGCAAATTTCATAACTTCATTTTTCTTTACTGCTGAGTAGAACTCCATTGTATAAATGTGCCACATCTTCATTATCCACTCATCAGGTAAGGGACATCTAGGCTGGTTCCATTTCCCAGCTATTATAAATTGAGCAGCAATAAACATGGTTGAGCACATACTTCTAAGGAAATGAGATGAGTCCTTTGTATATATGCCTAGGAGTCCTATAGCTGGGTCATATGGTAGATCAATCTTTAGCTGTTTTAGGAACCTCCACACTGTTTTCCACAATGGCTGGACAAGATTGCATTCCCACCAGCAGGATAGAAGGGTTCCTCTTTTTCCACATCCCCGCCAACATTTATGATCATTTGTTTTCATGATGGTGGCCAATCTGACAGGAGTGAAATGGTATCTCGATGTAGTTTTAATCTGCATTTCCCTGATGACTAGTGACATAGAACATTTTTTTAGATGCTTATATGCCATTCATATTTCTTCCTTTGAGAATACTCTATTTAGCTCCATAGCCCATTTTTTGATTGGCTTCTTTGATTCCGTATTATTTAACTTTTTGAGTTCTTTGTATATCCTAGATATTAATCCTTTATCAGATATATAGCTGAAGAAGATTTTTTCCCATTCTGTAGGTTGCCTCTTTGCTTTTTTCACTGTGTCCGTTGCAGTGCAAAATCTGTATAATTTCATGAGGTGCCAGTGATTAATCTGTGTTTTTTTTTTTTTGCCTGAGCAATTATCATTATTTGCAGATGACATGATTCTATACATAAAGGACCCTAAAGACTCTACTAGCAAACTGTTAGAGCTGATAAAAGCCTGTAGCCATGTAGCAGGATACAAAATAAATACACAGAAGTCAGTAGCCTTCATATATGCTAACAACAAACACACAGAGGATGAAATCAGAGAATCACTCCCATTCACAATTGCATCAAATAAATAAATAAATAAATAAATAAATAAATAAATAAATAAAGTACCTTGGAATAAACCTAACGAAGAAAGTAAAGAATCTCTACAATGAGAACTTTAAAACACTCAAGCGAGAAATTGCAGAAGACACTAGAAAGTGGAGAAACATCCCTTGTTCCTGGATTGGAAGAATCAATATTATGAAAATGGCAATCTTACCTAAAGGAATCTACACATTTAATGCAATCCCTATCAAAATTCCAAAGGCATTCTTCATGGAAATAGAAAAAAAACAATCCAAAAATTCATTTGGAATCACAACAAAACCTCAAATATCTAAAATAATATTGAGCAACAAAGATAAAGCTGGTGGTATCACCATACCTGATTTTAACCTATACTACAGAGCCATAGTAACAAAAACAGCGTGGTACTGGCACAAAAACAGACATGTAGATCAGTGGAACAGAATAGAGGACCCAGATGTAAGCCCAAGTAGCATAGCCACCTGATATTCGATAAAAATGCCAAAAATACTCGTTGGAGAAAAGACAGCCTCTTCAGCAAATGGTGTTGGGAAAACTGGATATATATCTGCAGAAGGATGAAAATAGATTCTTCTCTCTCACCATGCACAAGAATTAAGTCCAAATGGATTCAAGACCTTAACATCAGACCTGAGACTCTGAAACTGCTAGAGGAAAAAGTAGGGGAAACCCTTCAACATATTGGTCTTGGCAAAGACTTTCTGAATACAACCCCAATTGCTCAGGTAATAAAACCACAGATTAATTATTTGAATCATCTTTAATTCACTGCATCAACCTTTTAAATTTTAATGAGCTACAACAAATCTTATTCTTCATTTTACCTGTCTAGTATTTTACTTAGTACAATCCAAAGATTCAAATTATTATGCATAACTAGTTATAAATATTTTGTGAGAATACTTATAAATATATCATTTGAACTTAGCCTTTTTAAATGGACTAAGTATTCTAATCTCAGAATAAAATTTGGATCTAAGTCACTGAACCTTTAGATTGATAAGTATGTAGAATAATTGGATACGTGACTGAATACTGTTCGCCAGGGAAGATATAGAGCCATAAAACTTCAATAAAAGAGATAAAGTTAAAGCTTATAAAGTTTTTGATTAGTTGTACTTAAATTATGACATATGAGTCATTTATCTTTTAAGCGAATATTGCAGTCATGGCCATAGTTTAGCCAGCCTAATAATCCATGAAGTTGAGTTTGATTTTAATGCTCTCTTCCCATGTAGTCAAAAATGAAACATGTAAGTTCATATTAATAAGTCCATCTGATAGCCATTTCCTTCTTTTACATCTCACTATATTTATGGAAGATGAATCTCTGAACTATTTTATTTTACTCTACTCAGTGCAATTTTAATGAAAAATATGGGAATTAATTTATTTCACTTAAAATGCCTGAATCACTGTGTTAAATATTCTGAAAATTATAGTGACATTTTACCATCGTATTTCAATCATTCTTATTGTGTCCAAATGAAACCCTTCACTGTACATATAGCATGTAAAGGCTGAGGATACACAGTTCTACACCACAAGAGTAGATTTTTGCTAGTACAGAAACAGTTACATAGATGTCTAGTAAATTGAGTAATATCAAAAGTTCTGTCTGCATAGATCTGTGTCATTTTAAGAAAGCAGTCCACTTTCTAAAGCTTTGCAATTCTTCTTTCTATAGTAATTAAGTCTAGACCAAGAAGGAACGTTCTGATGAGCAGATAACTTGGAGGTCATACAGATAGCATATTCCTGCCTCTTACTACAAAAGATCAGATATACTATATTTAATATTGTAACTACTCATCAAATCTTTGAAATAATTTCATTATTGATCTTTCACAAATCAATACTTTAAGTGTGTTTACTTTAAATACATAAAAGAACATAATTTGTGGCAGTTTTACATAACAGAAAATGTTTTTACTATCTTTCTTTTATTTGGAAAACACACAATAATATTTTAGTCTTTTTTTAAAGAATTTAAGTAGGTTGTCAATACAGTTAATGGTGAATGGTAGGGAGCCTTCTTAGTATATACAAAACAAGAGATCAATCTACAGCACTACCATAAGAATATCCATGAATATCTATAAAAAAGAAAGAAGCACAAACACTTTATTGAAATAATTGGATAAATGATAGGATCACATTATAGATGAAAGTTTTAATGTATGAAATAAATAAATTAACTAGAAAACAGTGTGATATAACTTCTAACCACTTCAATTTGAAATTCTCATGTCATCCATGAAGCCAACTGCGTCATTCATAATTGGATTTCAAATGAGACTTTTGAAGTGATTAACTTCTCTAGCATGGCTTTCTTCATGAATATGATGTCTTAAAATTATCAAAACACTTCATTTATTGAGAAGTATTAAAGACTTGTTATTGTTTTTATGTTTGTCAAAGCACTAAAAAAGAATTTATAATTGTACTTAGGCAAAGCCTGATGAAAATGTTTTTCAAGTTTACCAAAATGAGGGTAATTACCATAAATGCCAATGCTGTAATAGCTGGGTTAGACAATCTGTAGTTAAAAATCTAAAAGATGATTTCATAACACATTTAGTGAAGGTATCTTCCATGATCCTCCAACAGAGCAAATAGAGTAAGAATTGAAAGAGCAAAGAACAAAAGGTGAACTATGAATTTAATGATTCTCCATGTTTGCATGCTCAAAGCTGTGAAAAACAAAAGTTGGGAAATTAACTTTTCTTGAGACCATACAGTGGCTCCACCGAAAAACAAAAATCATGTTTAGATGTTGGCTACTGTACAGTGAGAAAATGGTAAAGGGATGGAAAGGAATGACTTGCTTAATTATGATTACCAAGGAAGATTTGTTATGAGAAGACAATATCTCATCCTATAAAGTCTATGTTTTGATAAAAATTCTTTTATGCAAACAATTTATTTTCTTTTGTCTTAGGATAAATCTCATCTATTAGACAGAATTCTTATGTTATGTAAAGAATGAAAACAATGTTGGCACAAATGGGGACAAAAAAATTACTTTCCCAAATATTCTAGGACCAGAAGCCAATGCCTCCACATTGCTACAATTATTTAGATATATTGGTATTTTAACAGCTACAAAGGCTGCTTACATCCTAAATAATAGTTAAAAAAAAAAAAAAGCTAGAACAACGGTGTAAAATTACATATGTGTGAAAGGAAATTCTTGAAATAGGCTCATGTGTTTTCTAATTAACCATAATAGAGAAAAAGAGGTGAAACCAGTGGATTACAAAGGGTAAAAGACATGAAAAAGACATGGCTAGCAACAGCCAGACATGCTGTATGAAAGGGGCTGCTTATGTTGAGTCAATCCTAACAAATGATTAACTTGTTCATTCCTACTGCAAATACAAATGAAGAAGAGAATAACAACTTGTCAGTATTGTCATTATTTTTTTTTTCAATACTGGTAGAGACGCCCTGTGAAAGAGAGTCATTTTTCAAGTAGTGCTTGAAAGTCAAGTTTGTATCTTGAAATCAAGTGTCATACATATGTGATGTTAAAAACTGAATTCACTGGACTGGGGAAATGGTTCAGCAGTTGAGGCACCTACCTGCAAAACTTAATTTGCCTGAGTTCAATTCCGTAGGACCCGCATAAACCTGATGCACCATGTTCGCACATTCATCTGGAGTTTGTTTGCAGTGGCTACAGGCCCTGGTGTGCCCATTCTCTCTCTTTCTCTCTCTTGTTTGTCTCTTTCTGTTTGCAAATGAACAAATAATGAAAAATAAAAATTGAATGCACATTTATATACATATGAGTAGATTATTAACCTTTTAAAAATGAGTTTATGAAAATTTAGTTATTTATTTGAAATACATATTTCACAAAAGTCTTAAGATGAGACAGGGAAGATCACTCACTTGGTAAGAACTTTGGCTACACATGCATGGGAATGTGAGTTTGATCTCCAGGACTCATGTTAAAAAGCTGAGAATGGGTGTGCATATCTGCAACCACAGTCCTGAGGTAGATGGGGCAGGAGAATCACTGGGGCTCAGGCAGAAGAATTGCTGGTCCTCACTGGTCACCCAGTCTAATTGAATATTAAAATGCAAGCTCTGGGTTCAATAAGAGATTTTGTGTAAAGAAAATATGGAAGAGGAAAGAGTGATGGCAACACATGTGCATGAACATTCGGTACATCATCTACACACACACACACGTGCACAAACTCAGTGCCACTGTATATAGTAAAAATGAAATAAATAGTAAAATATTTAGCAAATCCAAAAATATTAGTATATATTAACATTATTAGGAGACCATGTGTTAATATAGTATAAATGGTCTCAATTATCATGAATCATTTAACATGATGCATTAATAGTTTAACATGCCAGTTTTTAAATAGTTTATACACATATATTACAAAGAAAATATGTGTTCATGGTATTAATGACTATTAAGTACTACATGTTTTTCAGATATAGTCTCTTGGGTGCAAGTTCCAAGATTGTGAAAAGTTACAGAATAGGAAAGAAATGGTAATTATTTCTAAATTACAAAAATATATTTAGTGATAATTGAAGTGGAGTTTTTACCAAATGACTGATTCTTGTGTTTTAAATGATGATATGTATATTTAGCAACACTTCTTCCAAAGAAATAGTTATGTAAAACATAAATATTACATGATTAATTTGGCAAGATATTCATTTGTCAAACTGTTAGATCTTCAACATTCATTGGCAGCCATGGAATATGTAAGAAACATGTTACAAGAAACTTTCCTATTCTTTATATGAAATTGAGAAGATATATCTTTACAATTTACATGATGTATCTAGACATTGTAAAATAAAATAAAAATACTTATTGTTATAGGGAACAATGGGGCATAAAATCCTCACTAAATTAAATTAACATCTGACTGATATGAGCATCAGAAGGATCTGGGCCTTAAATATTAAAAGTAGCAAGACAAGTAAGGAGGAGGAAAAGACAGAAGGTATCAGAAAATTAACAGGGGGAATAATTCAATGTGAAAAATGCAGAACTTAAAATAAGCACTCTTGAAAATGTCATACATAGCTGCCTGTAAGTAGAGTATTATTTTTATGTGACCCTGAGGACAATTGCTATATGAGATGATCATTCAGAGAATGAACTAAATAAGTATAAAGTTTTAAAGAAGATTAATGAAATGAATACATTCTCAAACACAAACATATGAAATGATTTTTACTGCAAGTTATATTTTCAAAATACAGTTTTATGTTTCATGGCATCAAAACATTTCTGTAGACATTGGATTTATCACATTGTTGGTTTTATTCCACAGCATTTATATGTAGAAAGCCTTGTTGATCAGGACTGTGATAGTTATATGAAGTGACAAACTCATAAATACCTTCGGGATTTTCTTTTTTTTTTTTACATTCTTATTTTGAAATTATTTTAGAATTAAAAATTGTATAAGTGATATAAGGAACCCCATATGCTCTTTGCCCAAAGATTGCTATTTATTCACATTGGTTATATGCATGTTGACATGTATATATGTTTGTACACACACACACACACACACACACACACACACACACACACACACATATATATTTACTTCTAGAGCTTTAGAAAATATTTTATTTATTTCTTTGCAAGAAGAGAAAGGAGAGAGGAGGATAGAAAATGGACGTGCCAGGGCCTCCAGCCACTGCAAATGAACTATAGATGCATGCGCCACTATGTGCATCTGGCTTTATGTGGGTACTGGGGAGTTGAAACCCAGCCATTCAGATATTGGAAACAAGAACCTTATCTGCTGAACCATCTCTCCAGCTGTGTTACAGCTTTCTGACAGGAACAGCAGGGCATATTACAAGATGATACAAAGACACATAATATCATTTTCCAGTTACTAATAAACTTATCTCTGATTAGTTGGCAAAAGTTGGGTTTTTGAGGTCCTCCACTCTATGGTCAGTATTATTACTTTTGTAAGTAATAAATAGTATTTGAATAGCTATTATGAGAGTATATCACCAAAAACATTTCTTACTAATGTTTACCTACTATGTTTAACATTCTCAGGTTGTGTATGTAAACTTACTACTATTATGTACATGGAAAAATACATTAAATTCCTAAATCTGTCTTAATTTATTCTACATTTATAGGGCTGGAGAGATGGTTTAGTTGTTAAGGGTCTTATACATTTATTAACTATATGTCCTGTAGGAAGTATTTTTCCTCATAGCTATTGGTTATATATATTTTTAACCTTTTAACTGTGTGTGTGTGTGTGTGTGTGTGTTATTTGCATGCATATATGCACATTCAATATGCCTTATGTTCATGCAAGTGAAGACAAGAGGAAAACATTGGGGTTCCTCCCCTACTTTTCTGTCATGTTTCCTTGAGATAGGGTCTCTACTGCTACATGGAGCTTGCCATTTTTCCATTGCTTCAGTTATACTGGCTGGCCACCAATCCTTGGGGATAGCCCTTTCTCTGTACCACTCAGCTCTGTGGATTCAGACATGCACAGCTATGCCACCTGGTTTTCTGCATGGGCATATGGATTAAACAAGAAGAGCCATTATCCTCAGCTTTCATATGTTTCATTTTTTTTCACTGTTTTATTTATATTATCAGTTACCTTTTGATCCTTATTTGTAATAGACAGCTTCCTATTGCTGGGATGAACATCCAAACTAGACAGAGCTTAGAGATGAACAAGTTCTATTTATGGCTTACAGGTCCAGGGGGAGGTCCCATCAAATGGTGGAAGAAGCTGACACTCATTCATAAATTCAAGCAGAGAGGAGTCACCATGATCCAGCAAATACCAGAAAGCAGGAAACAGCAGGGAGCCCCCACCAGAGCGCTTGGTTCCCTACTTTCTGCTTTTGGTTTTGGCTGTTTGTTTGGTTGTTTAACATCCTTGCTGAATCTTCATTTATGTAATTTGAGAGCTTGATTTGTAGAAAACAATGCCACTATCTATAGCCTGGACACTTCATTTACAGTTTTGTAAGTCACAATCACTTTACGATGAAAGAATAGAGAGGTATAGAAAAGAAGTCAGGAATTTCATGGGTTATTTATCTCTTTTATTCCCCAGGCGAAATGAAGTTATTCTTTTGGAATATGGCTAGGTTATTTTTTGTTATTTTACTTTACTCTTTGCTTTATTTCCATACCATCTTTCCTTTCTTTTTATCAATAAAAGTTAATTGAGCTATACAATGTTTTTTATCCTCACTCTCACCCAATAACTGAAAATAAGCAACATCATTAGTTTCTAGTTTATTTGTATACTTTTCTTTGTTCAGATGAGCAGCTACATGCACACTTTACTTCACTTTCATTTCTTCAAGATGGGTAACATACAGCAGATACAATTTGGCAATCCTTTTCGATTTGATAATATATTCTGAATAATAATAACAATCATGAGGAAAACTAGCAGGGATGTGAACACACACACATTCACAACACAGCAATTAAAAAAAAAAAAGAAAAACATAACAGTGCTCAGGAAAAACCACTCACTTACAGCTGAGTTTTACCAAAACCTCTATGAACACATAGTAAGCAAAAGACCGGGTCTTTCATAAAAGATATTGGAAAATATATTATTATGATGGCTTGAGTACAATCCTGAGGATCCCTTTAAAAATGACAGATGTTGTGGCACAAATTTATAATCCCAGTACTGTGAGATCCAGGCCAGTGAAAATCCTTGTCTCAAAATGAATTAAACATTATTCATGAGGATGACGATGACACCTGCATACTTGTGTGACTGCATATACACTACCATATATAAATGCAAACACATCAATAAAAACTCTATTGTTCATTTGCAGCTGAAAAAGGCCCCAGTGTATGCGTGCACATGTGCACACACACAAATACACACACAAACGAATGATAAATATATAAGTATTGTTAAAGCCAGAATTGTTATTTCTCATGAAGGCACATAATTTGTTCTCATTATCATTAGTCATCTATGAAATATAAATCAAAACTATGATGAGATACTATATAACCTATGTAGCAAGTATACTCATCAAAAGTACAAAATATACAGCACTGAGTCCCCCTGACCTGAAGTCCTGACAAACCAGGAAAAACAAACCAAGTGGAGAGAGCACCAAGGAAGGAACCATCCTTACACGTAACACAGACATATACATCACCTTTGTTCATGCCCACTGTTACTACTTTACACAGTTAGTATTGTAGAATCCACGTGAGGCACGATGAGCTCCTTGGCTTAGGATATAACTTCTAAACTACATGCATAAGAGTCTAGCTGATAAATAGAAATTAAAAGCAGTGAAATAACCAGAGATAAGAAAAGCCCAGTGAAGTAATGTAAGAAACACAAAAATATCAAGGTAACGTAACTCCTCTAAAATTACTAATCCCACATTAATGACCTCTAGAAAGAGTGAATTAGACAAAATGACAGACAGAAAATTCAAAACAGTGTAGGTATAACTATGTCCAAATAAATCAAACATGAAATCAAGGAAGAAAGCAAACTCTTGAAAGAAAGCCAACAGAACAGAGGAAAGCAGCTACAAAGAAAGGAAGTCAATAGAAGATATGAATAAGGAACTAGAAACACTGAACATAAAACATGAATTACTGGAAATGAAAAACATTGGACATCAAGTAAAAATCACAGGAAGATACATTAAAAGAATGGATGATGGTAAGTACAGAATATCTGACTCTGAAGATAAAGGGAGTATATGAAACATTCCAGCAAAAAGAAAGTTAAATTAATGAGCAGATGTGAACAGGGCTTTCAAAACACTCAGCATACTATAAGGAGGTCAAATCTAGAACTTCTGGGCAAAGGAGAAGAAGGAGAATTTTAGTCAAAGGCACAGTAATCATTTTCAATATAATCATAAATTATCTAAAATTATGGAAAGAAATGCCAATATACATGTAGAAGACATTTAGTACCTCAAGCAAATAGGACTGGAAATGAAAATTCACTCATAATAGTCTAATTAAGTTACTAAATACATATACCAAAGAAAGTATATTTAAAACAGTAAGATAAAAGCACCAAGTAACCTATGATGGCAAGTCAATACTAATAAAAGCAGGTTTCTCAATAGAAATTTTAAGAGGCAGGAGAGTGGAATAATGTATTTCAAGTTCTGAAAGACAACCGACAATACAGAGTACCATAGCCAGAAAGCTATCTGTCAGAGTTGAATGAGGAAGTATTATTATCCATGATAATAATATGTCAAGGGAATTAATACTCATTAAGCCAGCTCTACAGAAAATATTTTGAAAAGTCACCTTCGGAATGATGAGAAGTAAAATCACATACATAAGGCCACAGGAAATGATAAGTCATGCTTTGATCATCAGAAGTATTTATCTAGAGAAGGTGACCATCCTACAAAAAGTAATCTACACATTAAACACAGTTCTAATAAAAAATCCTGCATCCTTCTTTCCAGAAATAGGAAAAATTCCTAAAGTTCATTTTTTTTAAGTTTTTATTTATTTATTTATTTATTTATTTATTTATTTATTTATTTATTTGAGAGTGACAGACACAGAGAGAAATACAGATAGAGGGAGAGAGAGAGAATGGGCACGCCAGGGCTTCCAGCCTCCGCAAACGAACTCCAGACGCATGCGCCCCCTTGTGCATCTGGCTAACGTGGGGCCTGGGGAACCGAGCCTCGAACTGGGGTCCTTAGGCTTCACAGGCAAGCACTTAACCGCTAAGCCATCTCTCCAGCCCCTAAAGTTCATTTTGAATTAAAACAAAAATGATAGCCACAGAAAGGTTGAGCAAAAAGAATACTGCTGGATGTTTCACT
This sequence comes from Jaculus jaculus, assembly GCF_020740685.1. Classification (NCBI taxonomy): domain Eukaryota; kingdom Metazoa; phylum Chordata; class Mammalia; order Rodentia; family Dipodidae; genus Jaculus; species Jaculus jaculus. The sequence goes on from NC_059104.1 coordinate 29,296,687, forward strand.
GTGGTGATTTGATTCAGGTGTTCTCCCATAAATTTATGTTTCCTGAATGCTAGGTCTCCAGGTGGTGGTCATTTGAGAATTGGATCCTTTTAGAGGTGCTGTGTTATTGGAGGCAGACTTATGGATGTTAGAGCCAGCTTACCCTTGCCAGTGTTTGGCACACTCTCCTGTTGCTATTGTCCATCTGATGTTGACCAAGAGGTGATGTCTACCCTCTGCTAATTCCATTATTCACCCCGCCATCATAGAACTTCTGCTTGAATCCCTAAGCCCAAATAAACCCTTTCCTCCCACAAGCTGTACTTGGTTGGATGTATTCTATCAGCAAAATGGAGCTGATTGCAACAGTAAAATTGGTTCTGAGAATTGGGGTCATTGTTTCTGGACACCTGACTGTGGTTTGGTCTTTTGGACCTGCTTTGCAGGAGGAATGAGATGGATTTTAAATCTTGACCTAAGGAACACCTTACAGTGCTGTAAGTACAGGTTAGTGGACCACTCTAGTCAGTTAAAAGAACTGAATATAGGACTTCCGGTTAAGATGGAAGTATAGGTACCATGCCAAAGCAGCCTGGCGGGGAGGAGACCAAAAAAACTCAGCAAAATACACACTTTTACTAAAAAGTGGGGTATAAAGGAAATTGAAATGGCAAGGGAGAACTAGGATAGATCCATGGCATCCAGAGCCTGCACAGGCCAGCAAAAGTGGCCCTGACAGGTCTGCCTACTGCGGCAGCAGCAGCACACCAGAAAGTCTCCAGGCTCGGCTTGAACGGCAGGAAAATCCAGTTTAGGGGAGCTTCCAATCACACCAGAGCTCTCCACAAACTCAAGAAACATAAAGGGAGAGCGACAGTGAACAATGGAGGAGCAGAACACAAGGTAGAAGAACATGTAGAACAGCGAGAGAACTACAGAAGCATCAGCACCCCCCTCCCCCACCTCCAGTGCCCAGCTCCAGTGATCAGAGCAGTGGTCCAGGGACCTTGCCACGCCAACTTGAGCCAACAGCAGGAACCAAGCAGGAGTGGAGTCCAGCAGCAACATCAGTGGCTCTGGCACTGGCAACAGCAGATCCAGCAGCAGCAGGTTCAGCAGCAGCAGCGGTGGATCCAGCAGCAGCAGCTTCAGCAGCAGCAGTAGCAGTAGCAGTAGCAGTTTCAGCAGCAGTGGTGCCGATCTGCAGGGCCACAGTGGTCAGACTTGGTTTTCCCAGCAGGAAAAGCCAGTGCCCACCTCCAGAAATCAGAACAGCGGCCCAATGACCCAGCCAGCAATTGATTGAGAGCAAAATCATCCAAAAAGGTAACTGGGATTGCACCAGGGAAGGGTCTCACTTGGTCACAAGCTGACTTGGATCCTTCAACAGACCATAAATCTTAGCCTCTGTGTTGATAGAGGACCTGGTGGTAATAATACCTACTCTTACATAAATACTCAGTGCTGTTTTTGATTGAATGTGTACAGTGTTTAGTTAAATTTTATAATCTACCTATATTTTATTCCACTCAGCCTAATTGAATACTCCCATAGCAGGCTAACTCAACCCCTAGGAACACCTTTGTAGATACTCTGAGAGTCTTAAGAGCCACACCTAACACCTTAAGCTCCTACGCTGAAGATATATAACATCAGATCAATTGATACAGCTAAGAATACCCAGTTAGCTAGAAAATCCAAGCATTAACTTAATCCAAGATGCAAAAATATATACATTATAACACAAGAAACACTAAAAAGCAAGACAATATCAATCCAGCTAAAAGTATTAATGCATCAGAAATGACCTCCAGTGAGACTGAGTTAGAGGAAATGCCTGAGAAATATTTCAAATAAATGATTGTAAATATGATCAAAGAAGTCAAAGAACAAATCAAAGCAGTTAAAGAGAAAATCAAAGGAATCAAAGAAGATGCAGGACACCAATTTCATGAAAAAAGAAGGCAATACAAGACATAAGTAAGGAAATAGAAATAATAAAGAAAAACCAGTCAGAATTACTAGCAATGAAGAACACAGTTAATGAAATAAAAAACTGTGTAGAAAATCTCACCAGTAGAATGGATGAAGGAAAGGACAGAATACCTAAGCTAGAAGACCAGGTGGCAGATCTAATACAGTCCAACAAAGAGAAAGACAAACTAATAGAAAAATATGAATGGGAATTTCAAGATATTCGGAACACCATGAAAAGATCAAACATAAGAATTCAGGGCATAGTAGGAGAAGAATTTCACTCCAAAAGCATAGTAGGCATCTTCAACAAAATCATAGAAGAAAACTTCCCCCAAATTGGAAAAGAGGTGCCAATGCAGATACAGGAAGCCTTTAGAACCCCAGCCAGACATAACCTAGAAAGAACCTCTCCTCGCCATATTATAATCAAACTACAAGACACACAAACCAAAGAAAAAAAATATTGAAAGCACTTAGAGAGAAAATTCAAGTTACCTACAAAGGCAAGCCATCAGGATTACAGCAGATTATTCAACACAAACTTTAAAAGCCAGAAGGGCTTGGAGTGAAGTATCCCAAGTTCTGAAATATAACAATTGTCAACCAAGATTACTTTATCCTGCAAAGCTATCCATTCAAATAGATGGAGAAATAAGGACATTCCATGACAAAAGCAGGTTAAATGAGTATTTGAAGACAAAACCAGCTCTAAGGAAAATACTTGAAAGAATCCTCCATGCTGAAGGAAAGGAAAAGCACACATATGACGAACCTGGAAAAAACAAGCAATACTCAAATACTAGTTAACACAAGAGAGCACAGGTAGAACCAGAACCACACACACACACACACAAAAAAAAAAAAAAGGCAAACAAATACACACCTTTCGATAATATCTCTTAATATCAACGGCCTCAATGCCCCAACAAAAAGAAATAGGTTTGCAGACTGGGTTAAAAAGCCAGATCGTACAATTTGTTGTATGCAAGAAACTCACCTTTCTACAAAGGATAGACATTATCTTAGTGTGAAAGGTAGGAAAAGGTGTTTCAAGCAAATGGGCCTAGGAAACAAGCAGGGGTTGTTGTCCTAATCTGACAAGATAGACTTCAGTCCAACATTAGATAAGGAAGACCACTTTATATTGATTAAGGGCACACTCCAACAGGAGGACATTACAATCCTAAACATATTTGCACCTAACATGGGGGCTTCTAAATTCATCATACAAACACTATTAGAAGTAAGGTCAGAGATATCACCAAACACAGTGGTGGTGGGTGACTTTAATACCCCACTCTCATCAATTGACCAGTCATCCTGGGAAAAAATAAACAGAGAGGCATCTGGACTAAATGAGGTCATAGAAGGAATGGACTTAACAGCTATATACTGGACATTTCATCCAAATTCTGGAGAACATACATTCTTTTCAGCAGCACATGGAACATTCTCTAAAATAGACCATATATTAGGACACAAAGCAAACCTTAACAAATTCAGGAAAATTGAAATAATTCCTTGCATTCTATCTGACCACAATGGAATTAAACTACAAATCAATAGCACGAAAGGCTATAGAGCATACACAAAATCATGGAAACTAAACAGTACACTACTAAATAATGAATGGGTCAATGAAGAAATCAAGAATGAAATAAAAAAATTTATAGAGTCAAAAGATAATGAGAACACAACATACCAAAATCTGTGGAACACAATGAAGGCAGTTCTAAGAGGTAAATTTATAGCTTTAAGTGCCTATATTAAGAAATTAGAAAGGTCACAAGTAAACGACCTAATGCTTCACCTTAAAGCCTTGGCAAAAGAAGAACAAGGCAAACCAAAAATTAGTAGACGGGAAGAAATAATAAAGATTAGGGCAGAAATTAATGAAATAGAAACAAAAAAAAATCCAAAAAATAAATGAAACAAAGCAAGAAATTGCAAATGACACTAGAAAGTGGAGAAACATCCCTTGTACCTGGATTGGAAGAATCAATATTGTGAAAATGGCAATCTTACCTAAAGCAATCTACACATTTAATGCAATCCCTATCAAAATTCCAAAGGCATTCTTCATGGAAATAGAAAAAAAAAAAAAACAATCCAAAAATTTATTTGGAATCACAAAAGCCCTTGAATATCTAAAATAATACTGAGCAACAAAAATAAGGCTGGTGGTATCACCATACCTGATTTTAACATAAACTACAGAGCCATAGTAACAAAAACAACATGGGACTGGCACAAAAACAGACATGTAGATCAATGAACATAATAGAGGACTGAGATATAAGTCCAGGTAGCTATAGCCACCTGATATTTGACAAAAATGCCAAAAATACTCATTGGAGAAGACAGCCTCTTCAGCAAATGGTGTTGGGAAAACTGGATATATATCTGTAGAAGGATGAAAATCAATTCTTCTCACTCGCCATGCACAAGAATTAAGTCCAAATGGATTAAAGACCTTAACATCAGACCCGAAACTCTGAAAGTACTAGAGGAAAAAGTAGTGGAAACCCTTCAACATACTGGTCTTGGCAAAGACTTTCTGAATACAACTCTAATTGCTCAGGCAATAAAACCACCAATCAATCACTGGGAGCTCATGAAATTATAAAGATTTTGCACTTCAAAGAACAGAGTGAATAAAGCAAAGAGGCAACCTACAGAATGGGAAAAAATCTTCACCAGCTATATATATGATATTGGATTAATATCTAGGATATACAAAGAACTAAAAAAGTTAAATAATAAAGAATCAAACAAGCCAATCAAAAATGGGCTATGGAGCTAAATAGAACATTCTCAAAGGGAGAAATACGAATGGCATATAAGCCTCTAAAAAAATGTTCTACGTCATTAGTCATCAGGGAATTGCAGATTTAAACTACATTGAGATTCCATCTCACTCTTGTCAGATTGGCTACCATCATGAAAACAAACACTCATAAATGTTGGCAGGGATGTGGAAAAACAGGAACCCTTCTACTCTGCTAGTGGGAATGCAATCTTTCCAGCCATTGTGGTAAACAGTGTGGAGGTTCCTAAAACAGCTAAAGATTGATCTACCATATGACCCAGCTATAGCACTCCTAGGCATATATCCAAAGGACTCATCTCATTTCCTTAGAAGTACGTGCTCAACCATGTTTATTGGTGCTCAATTTATAACAGCTGGGAAATGGAACCAGCCTAGATGTCCCTCAACTGCTGAGTGGATAATGAAGTTAATGCACATTTATACAATAGAATTCTACTCAGTGGTAAAGAAAAATGAAGTTATAGAAATTTGCAGATAAATGGATGGATCTGGAAAGGATTACACTAAGTGAGGTAACCCAGGCCCAGAAAGCCAAGCGCCACATGTTTTCCCTCATATATGGATCCTAGTTACAGATCATTATGCTTCTGCATGAGAAGGAAAATACTAGTAGCGGAGGCCAGTAAGTTAAAAAGGAGATATAAAGGGACGAGAAAGGAAAGAGGAGGGTACTTAATATATATGTAGGTAGAATGATTGAGATGGGGAGGTAATAGGATGGAGAATGGAATTTCAAAGGGAAAGTGCGGGGTGGGGGGAGGGTATTACCATGGGATATTTTTTATAATCATGGAAAAAGAAGAGTCAGCGAAGTGGAAGATAGAAATTCTGATTTGGAAGACAGGATGGAAGAAACAGTTCGAGAGTCCAAAAATTTCAGTAAGTTCAAAAGTTCCTGTGAACAGAACATGAGAGAATTGTGGGATACACTTAAACGTCCTAATATCAGAATCACTGGAATACCAGAAGGAGAAGAATTTCAGACCAAAGGCATGGAGAACCTATTTAACACAATAATTGAAGAAAACTTCCCCCGTCTCTTCAAAGAAAGGCCCATCAAGATTCAAGAAGCAAACAAAACTCCTAACCGACTAGACCAAAGGAGAAACTCCCCAATACATATTATCATTAAGACTCTAAACATTGACACCAAGGAAAAAATCCTAAAAGCAGCTAGGGAAAACAGCACACCACTTTCAAAGGAAACCCCATCAGAATTACTTCAGACTTCTCAATGGAAACCCTGAAAGCTAGAAGGGCCTGGAAGAAAATTTAGGAAGTACTTTCCATGATATAGGAATGGAAAAAGACTTCCTGAATAAAACCCCAGTGGCTCAAGTTCTTAAACAGTCACTCAACCATTGGGATCATATGAAGCTGAAGAGTTTCTTTACAGACAAGCATATAATAAGCAAAGCCAACAGAATACCCACAGAATGGGAGAAAATATTTGCAGGTTATCCAACTGATAGAGGCCTTATCTCTAGAATTTACAAAGAACTCAAAAGTCTAAACAATAAGAAGACAAATACCCCACTCACAAAATGGGGCACAGAGTTAAACAGGCAATTCACAGAGGAAGAGATAGAAATGGCAAACACACACCTAAGAAAATGTTCATCATCCCTATTCATCAGAGAAATGCAAATTAAAACAACGATGAGATTCCACCTTACCCCAATAAGGATAGCCAACATCAAAAGGTCAAATGAAAATAAATGCTGGCTACGATGTGGAGAAGCAGGGATACTTATTCACTGTTGGTGGGAATGCAGGATGGTACAACCACTTTGGAAAGCAATATGGAGACTTCTGAAAAAGCTGGCTATAGAAATACCAACAGACCCAGTTATACCATTACTGGGCATCTACCCTAAAACCTTCAAACCAAAAGCCAGAGAGATTTGCTCAACCATGTTTGTAGTAGCTCAATTCATAATAGCTAAAAGCTGGAACCAACCCAGATGTCCATCATTAGAAGAATGGATAACAAAGATGTGGTATATCTACACAATGGAATTCTATACAGCAGTAAGAAAAAATGACATAAAGAAATTTAAGGAAAAATGGTTGAACCTGGAACAGATCATTCTCAGCGAACTTACCCAATCACAGAAAAAAAATCGACACATAGTCTCAGTCATCTGCAACACCTAACCTGAATCTGCCCAAGATGCCTTACATACCCAGCAAGCACCTCATGGACTAGACAATAAGATGGATGGGAGGGCGGGGAGAGAATCAAAGGGTGGAAAACAGTAATCCAGACACAAACGGCAATGGTACCATAAAATTCTACTTCCTAAAAGACAGACCAAATGGTTGAACCTTCACTAGACCCTTACAGGAAACACCTGAACTACAAGACACTGGAGAGGGTAGGATCAAAACCGACCTAAATCTTCTACATCTTCCCTCCCTCCCTCTCCCCCTCTCCCCTCTATCTCTATCCTCTCTAACTCTTCTATATTAGTTATCTTTTTCCTCAATTTCTTAGTGGACACTGACCTGTAACCCCCACTTCCAGCTTGGGCCTACCATCCACAATGAGCTTTTGATCAGAGAAACCTACAAGGTTTCCCAAAACAATGACAGACTTCTGTCAGAGTACTTGATGACCCACCAAAGGCCAGTAGTAAGACCCTATTGCTGAAGACTCCATACACAGCTGACGTGTAAAATGGAATGACATGGCTGGAAGCCAGGAGAAAGTCAGTCCCCAGACAGTCAACGTGTCTAGTGCCAGAAGGCGCTAATAGGTGACTGGGGAAAATAACCAAGATCTGTCCAAGCAACACATTGTTTAACCTAATTAGCAACAAATAACCGGATGTGATGCCCACACAAGTGCAATAGTGGTACACAGCCATGGTGAGGAATCAATTGCTCTTGATTTGGCTAACTGATCCACTCAGTGGTACTAGACCCAAGGCTGGAGCTGGGAAACAAGTCAGAACCATACCCAAACACAAGCCCACTCTACAATATCAAGCTACCATCAATCACGGGGTATAAGAGGGCCTAAACCTATCATACTGTCTATCAAAAAAGTAAGTCTTATCTCAATTTTCTGGGTGCTAACTTACTCTCCATTGGAGAATCTGCTTCTCTTTTCCAGATAGATGCAGATCCTAAGAAGAGAGCTCCCCCAACATACCTCAAAAGGGGCCCAACTGAAAGTAAGGACAACTGGCGAAATAAGCAAGGGTGATGTTTTCCTGTGAACCAGATACCAGCACAAAGGGGAAGGAGATCAACGCAGAGAAAAATCAACTCCTACCAAATCAGAGAGCCAGAGCCTCAGAGGCCCCCAACACCTCAGCACTGAAGCAGACCAAAAATGAACCCAACATGGCTCAGGGAAATTTTGCGGAAGAGGGGGCGGAAAGAATGTCAGAGTCACATGTTGGGTCATGATTTGCAGAGACATTTATCATACCAATAACTGGGGGCTAACTCCACAATGCACGACCCATTTTCATTAACAAGGAGGGTCTAATGGGAAGGGGTAGATCACAGATGAGCCTAAATAATGGTACCAAACTGCCTGTATTTACTGAAAAGATAACTAATAAATTAAATTAAAAAAAAATCATGAAGCAAAGCATTCAATTATGTGAAAATATGAGATGTGTTTCTTCTAAGAAAAACACAAGTATCTATTTTAAAAGTTTATAATTTCAAATTGCATTATGGTTGTAAACTCAGAGTTAAGTCCAGACATTTTACTTTATAGAAAAGAAAAAATCAAACTAAGAATGATAAAGTGACTTTACCAAAGTTTTCTTACATTTATAAATTTGTCTATTAAGTAATTCATAGGAGATATTAATTGTCTTTGATGGGTTTGTTAAATGTCAGTTGAGTAGAAAATAATAAGAATTTTTATTCTGTGGTGTTATAAGAAAATTATATCAACAATTGTATGATCATTTTTATTTGGTATGATTTTCCCTGATTAAATGTCTTCTACAAAAAAAATAAATAAATAAAAATAAAATTAAAAAAATTACAACAATTAAAAAAATTGTGAAAAGATTAAAAATAAATAATACTGAAGAAGTTGAAACAAACAAAAAAGAACTGAATATAGTAAGAACCAGGGATGTGAGGTTTGGCTTATTAGGTTGGAAACAAGCTTTGCCTGGATTCAGCTAGAAGCAGTTTGTGTGAGAGGCCTGCTGTGATGCCCATGTTGTGAGAACTTACCTAGTTGGATTATGTAGAAACGGACTGGTGTGAATAGAGGAATATGACACAGAACAAAGAATAGGCCAGCAGTGCTGCTTTTCAGCTGCAATTGTGTGAGAGAATACAACAATTCAGATTGGGCCAGCTAGCTGATCAGCATTAGGGCAATGAGAAATATCCAACTCATTTGAAGAGGACTGAATGCTGAAGGAATGTCCTGTTCTCCAAAGTCTGTTTTATCCCCCCACCCCACCCCCCGCACCTGCCTCCAAATTAACAAGTTCATAGCCCATCTAATACTGTGAAGTACAACAAATGCAGGAAAGGGGCATTGAATTTGCATTATGTTTTTGTATTTTGAAAATGGCCATGGGCAGTGTGAAGCAGGCTTGTTATATTACCTACAGGGAGGCTGATAAAGCCATAAGATGAACTGTGAGTTGCACTGGAGACCCAAAGGAGATGCCAGGCCTATAGGATGGCTGGCAAGGAAAGCTGCTAAATGAATAATAAAGATGTGGTACATGCATGCAGTTGAGTTTTATTCAGCTAAATAGAACTATTAAATTGTTACCAGTAATAGCTTATTAGAGGAAAGGATTTATTTCAGACCACATTTCACAGGTGAACACAGTGAATGGTGGAAGAATCTGGCTCATTTCCATAGATCTATGTCAGACACCAAACATCCAGCAAACTTCAATGTATGAGCAGCCAGAGCAGACAATGCTCTACACACACCTCAGAGTTGGATTCAAGATCAAACCATTATATACACCTTATGGTTGGACTCCAAGCTCTTCCCCCAGTGACACTCCCCCTTTAACAGAGATTTATCTGCTAGGAGCTCAAGTTGCAAGGTGAATTTTAATAAACACCTGAGTCTATGGGACAATACATTCAAACCGTCTCATTTAAGCTACCCAAGAATATGAAATCATTATGGCAAAGTGACATCATTTCCATCATTACTTAACACTATTTATAATAATAAAGATGTAGAATCAACTACTGTCTTCATCACTGCGTGAAGGGATAGAGGAAGTACACTACCAGTTGAAGAAATGGCATAGTTGATAGCAGATAAAGTGCTTCCCTAGTATGTATGGTGCCTTTTGTTTCGTTCCCAGTACTAAATACACCAAGTATATTGGGGCACGTACATAAAAGCTGGAAGGGGGAGGAGGTTTCTTTAAATATTGATTAATAAAATCTTTGACACTTTGATAGAGAAATCTTTATTGTAAACATGACTGTCAGCAATCAAATAAAAGACACACTTATTAAGCAGGTGAGGTGAGGGTTAATGAACACCCATTATCTCATTCTCACTCTTTCTCTTTCCTCTATGAAAGAAAGAAAGAGAGAAAGAAAGAAAGAAAGAAAGAAAGAAAGAAAGAAAGAAAGAAAGAAAGAAAGAAAGAAAGAAAGAAGGAAAGAAAGAAGGAAAGAAAGAAGGAAAGAAAGAAGGAAAGAAAGAGAAAGAAAGAAAGAGGGGAAAGGGAGGGAGGGAGGGGAAGGAAGGAAGGAAGGAAGGGAAAAAGAATAGAAAGGACTTTTTAAAACTGTGTTTGAATAAGGAACTTTGACTATGACATTTTTGGTTGTTTGTTTCAGTTGCTAATGTTCACTCCCCTTCTCTGATTTTGTCTCTTTTCCTGTATACCAGTTTGTATCTTGGTAGAAAGCAAAGGTAAACATAATTTTGGTATTTGCCACAACATACATAGGCCAACTGGTCTGCTCAGTGAAATGAAACCCATAGCTGGAGCTGGGAATCAAGTCAGAACCATATCCAAATAACGAGCCTGCTCTCCATTATCAAGCTCCCATCAATCATGGGCTACAAGAGGGCCTACACCTACAAAATTCTCTCTAAAATAATAATGGTCATCCCATTTGTCTGGTGCTGACTTCACTCTCTGTTAGCGGGTCCCTGTGTAGTGGGGAGAATAGGCAGGAGGCTAACAATAGAACCAACAGGGCTGTATTCACACTGTACATAACCAACAACAACAACAAAAAAAAAAATGTTTAAAAAATCCTGTTTAGATATTATAAAGGAAAAAAAAAGTCTCAAAGAAATTAATTATTTTAGAGTTTCAATAACCTAACTGAGACTAGGACAGTCTAAGCTCTCCAGGAACCCAGAATAAATAAGAACAGCTTTCAGTGATGATAGTTGTCTCCAACTGGATTTTTTTTTTCTATTTTTTGGATCACATATACAATATATAATATCACATATAATACATCCAGATGTACAATTGTCTGGGTTTAATCTCCTTCAGAATATTGACCATAAGTTTAATAGAAAACAATGAGGTAGTGACTATTTTTTTCATGGAATCTGAATTTCTCTCAAGTGGTATGCAATTTTGCCTGATTTATCTGTTCTGAATTCAGATAAGATTCAGGGACTGATGTCTTTCCAAATCCTTATAAATCACTGTGGTGGTTTTATGAAACATTACACTTGTAACTATGCTGAAACATAGCAAATGGTTAATTTGGGGTATATTGAATAATTTGACTCTCTTGTAACCCATATTTTGCTTGAGCTTTTTACAACTAAACGGGGAGCAATCTGTTTTCGTTCTGTTTAATTAAGGTCCCATTAGCGTGACAATCAACATTTTGCCAAGTTTATAAGCATATTTACTCACCCACAGCTAAGTTTATATTTACTTGATTCATTTTCTGTTGATATAGGAAAAAAAAAAAACTCTTCAATCTACCCAATAGACAGACAGATGGTAAATAATTTTCATGTAGTATTCCTTTTAAGACTAAGTGGATAATGTTTATATTGCTGTGTTCTGTAGTCTTGGTAGTGTTAACAAAGAAAAAAATGCTTCTATTGACGCATTATGAGGTAAGTTTTGTAAGTCTTAGTATAAATGTACGTGCAGTTATCACATGGTGAAAATCTAAAATTATAGATAGTATTTAAAAATCTCTCATGCCAAATCCATTGTGCAGTAATGATTATTCAGCCTTCTATCACCATAAATAAGTTGTGTATGCTTTTAAACTTTATATAAGGTAAATCATAAAAAATGTGCTTGTTTTTTGCATATTTATCCATTAAATTCATTAATTGTAAGTTAAATTTTATTATCAAATTTATTGTGTTAATATACTAGTATTTGTCAGTTCATTATTTTATAATATAAATATTATTAATTATATGGCTGCTGTTTTTCCTTGTGAGTATCCTGGAGAATGTATGAAAGCATTTCTATTGGGAAAGAATGTCTTCTTCCCTGAAAATGCTTATGCTTAGATAAAGAAAACATTCAACAATGATTTTCCAGTCACTTCAGAATTTCATGGCTTTCAGAAGGCATGGAATTTCAAGTCATTGCAATATTTTTTTACTTAGGTGTACATGTGTGTCTGTGTGCATACATGTGGTACAAGCAAGTGCTTATCCAGCTTAATGCGGATGCCTGAGGAATTGAACCCAGGCCAGCACTGAAAGGAAACACCTTTATCCACTGAACATTCACCTCAACCTCTCAAATGGCTTTCTTTGATTTCTCATGCTTGATTATTTAAATCTTTTAAAAAACACCTTACAGATGTTCTGATGGGCTATGACTTTCATTTGCATCTTCTCAATGCCTCATAATTTAGAGCATCTTTTTATATGTACAGGAATCACTGAAAAAAAAAATGCTTGTTGAACTTCGTTGTTCATTTTTCAGTGATCCTTGCTGTCTACCTTTTTATTGGTTTCAAACACTTTCTAGAAAAAGCCAAATATCAAATATTGTATTAACTGTATCTGTCTAATATTAGGAATTCGCTCTTTTAAAGGAACTCATGATGACAGTATATATTTGAATGTTCAATTTACTGGCAATTTCTTTGTGCATACTGTACTTTTTTCCTTTTTGAGAATTTTTATTCTGACAAACTGTTAATGATATTTCTCTCTTGTTATCTTCTAAAAGTTTATTTAGTTGTACTTCACATTTGTGTGTAAGATTCATCTAGAAAATATTTCTGTGCATCGGTTGAATTAGGATACACTTTATTTCCCATAAGGGAAATGAATTGAACTGGTGTTCTTATTAACCAAGCTTCTAACTCTACAGGAAATGTCATTCATCTCAGGGGTAATATTTACATAATAAAACACTGAGGTTATTTGTGTTTTACTATCTTATAATTACATTTTTCCATATTTATAAAGGTTAATTTTGTTCCCATTTTTATAGAAAATTTAATCATGAGTAAATTAAATCCAGCAAAATAATTTATCTTATGAGTTCATTTCAGATTTTGTTTTTAAATTTATGGATAGAAGTCTAACTTACCCTGTAGTAAATATATTCATTTTAATATTAAATAAGAAATGAATTCCTTGAATAAACCCAATTTAATTATGATATAAAACCACTTTTGTTTCACTTCATACAATATATTTTGTCATCGTGGTTATGTCTATATTCAATAAAAAGCTAATATTCAACTTAAAAAAGTTTTGTTTGTATTTTATTTATATATTTGAGAGCAACAGACAGAGAGAAAAAGAGAGCGAGAGGGAGAATGGCTGCGCCAGGGCTTCCAGCCACTGCAAATGTCTCCATACACCTGCACCCCCTTGTGCATCTGGCTGAAGTGGCTCCTGGGGAATCGAGCCTCAAACCAGGGTCCTTAGGCTTTACAGGCAAGCGTTTAACCACTAAGCCATCTCTCCACCCCTAATATTCAACTTTTTTAGTGAAGGCTATGCTTTCACCTACAAGAAAGTAGAAGGGACATTGTTTCAGTTTATCTTTTGTTCATGGAGTTTGTATGAAATTGTTTTTTTTTTTTCTTACACTGTATATGTATAACTAGTGAAAATTTACATTTTGAAAAGTTTATATTATGGATGCATTTTAAATTATTTTGTAAAATTTTGGAATAAATGTATGATAATCTTTTTCTTTCATGTTTAATTTTGTAGACTTTAATAGATTAGTGGGTAGTACAGGATTTTGCTGGATAAATCATAGTATAATTAGAATTCCAAAATAACATCATCTTCTTTCTACTGCCAACAAAACTATCCTATGCCCAGACTAAGTTTCCTTATTGGTGAGTAAATGTAGCAATTGCCATGTTTAATGTGGAATATTTTTTAAAGAGAATTTACTCAAGGGAAAGTCAGGAAGTCTAACACAGAAAGTTCTCTTCAGGGAATGCCAGGGTGCTCTGAGCTCTGGTCCAGTCAAGTCCATTTTACCTTGTTTATGTTATCATATATTCAAGTAGTTGTTTTATGTTCAGCACCCATCAATTATAGTTGTTTTCAGTAGGAGTTTAGTAAGGTAAAACTATGCAAACAGGCCTGGAATTTGAAGTTCTCAAATTGGTTTTCATGTATTGTTATTCTGATGAAGGTGTCCTTTCCCATTATCTTATTTTTCTATTCTTATAACTCATTAATATTTATGGGCTATCAACATGAAAGATTTTCTTTGCAAAAGCAGTTAAATTCAATGCTTATTTTAAAGCCCTTACCTGAGATCTCTTTTTGTCAGAGGCCAAGGAAGTAGAAACAATAAATTGAACTTTTAGTCTTCTATTACTTTAGCCCCTTGCCAACATCAAGAAATGGCTTCTGAACTAGTCCATCAATAGTCAGATACATAACTTTCTCTTTTTTTTTTCCTATATGCTTCAACATGTCTGAAAACTATATGTCTTGTGATTTTTTATGAACAAGGAAAGCAGCCCTATGTCTAGAGTTTAGGGTTAAAAGGAAGGAAGGAAGAACAATCGGCAACACCTGATGCCTCCCTGATGCCGCACAAGTATGCAGGGGACTATGTCCTCCTGATCCAGGAATAATCACTTCTTAGGATGGGCATGTCTAGTGACACCACATTTTTAATTTTCTGCTGTGTATGTGTGTGCATATATGCACGTATATAAGCACATGTATATGTGTATGGGTGCACAAATGTGCGAGTGTGTGTGTGTGTGTGTGTGTGTGTGTGTGTGATGTGTATGTGGAGGGTAGAGGTTGATATTGGATGCCTTGCTCTATCATTCTACATCTTATTTTACTAAGGGACTTCTTGCTAACTCAGCTATCCAAGCTTGCCAACAAGTTTCAGTGATCCTCCTGTCTCTGCCTCCCCAGCACTGGGATTCAAGGTTTGTGGCAATATACCCAGGTTTGAAGTAGGTACTGGGGACCCAAACTTTGGTCCTTGAGCATTTTTACCCATGGGAGAATTCCATCAGCCCCAACATCTGGGATTTTAATTAATCTTTGTAGTTGATACTTCTCAGTAATGAACCCTTAGTTTGTTACTATTCAAGTGGCATTTTTAGAAGAAAAGTTATGTTAGAATAAATTTGGACTTAAAGTATCATTCAAATATATACAATGCTAACTGCAACAACCTTCCTTCTCTACTTGATCTTCATTTGTGTGTCTATAATGGACAGCTTTTCTTTTTTTTTTTAATATTTTTTGTTCATTATTTATTTATTTATTTGAGAGCAACAGACACAGAGAGAAAGACAGATAGAGGGAGAGAGAGAGAATGGGCGCGCCAGGGCTTCCAGCCACTGCAAACGAACTCCAGACGCGTGCGCCCCCTTGTGCATCTGGCTAACGTGGGACCTGGGAACCGAGCCTCGAACCGGGGTCCATAGGCTTCACAGGTGAGCACTTAACCGCTAAGCCATCTCTCCAGCCCAATGGACAGCTTTTCTAAACCCCCACTATGAGAAGGCACTGCAGCCTTGACCTCCCAATTATATCAAATGCTAAACTCTTCTGTAATGCATTATATTGCACATTATGGATGAAAATAGTTCTCTGGACAGATCGTATAACTAACTTCAACATTAAGTCTGGTCTATATATTACTTGGAAACAGATGGTATATATGATTATCCTTGAAATAAAAAATTAAAAAGTCATTGTATCACCTCTCAGGATTTCCTGACATTAACTTGGGCAGAATATACTATTGTCCCATTTTAATCATGTCATACCAAACACATATTATAGTCACCTACTAAGATATAGTTACCTCTATGATAATTTACCTACCTTGGAAAATAACCATTTTACTCCTGTTAATGTCTATAGAGGTCTTACAACAAAACAGTAGGATTCAATTAATGCAAGTCCCAGAGACCTAGTTATAAATTCACTAAACATATCTATTTTATATCCTTAAAATAGTTTGCTTGTTCAAAATAATGTACCCACATATCTGAATGAAAAAATTTCTGGGTAAAAAAATTAACATGCAAATATTGTGTGCCAAACTTCTAGTGTTCAAACTTTCAAATATAGGGGTTAAATTACCAACAGCAAGTTCATTTTGTATGAAACCTAAGTTTATATATACTTAAAATGTTAATGAAGAGTTGAACTCAAAGATGTAGGTTGATCTAGCTGGAAAATGTACTTCTAATCACAAAATCACAAAGCCCTAGCCAGAAGAAATAAGAAACAGCCAACATGTCAGAGATAGTATTGATTCACTAGAAAGACAGGTGATCATTGCAAAAAAGTGACTATGGAGCTGCATAAAATATTAAAGAAAAACATTTAAAAACCAGATGTATTTGTTTGGAAGCATAGAAATGGTACCAAATTAAATATCAATCAGACTCTTACTAACTCAAAAATATAATGGAAATTAAAGTATTAATTTCAGCTATCCAACTTTAAATAATCATTTATTAATACTATTAGAAAATGTTTTGATTGTAATACTAAGAAAGGATCAGAATATATAGAGAAAATGATTTTAGAAATAGAATTAATTGAGTTGATTCCAGTTCTTAGCTATTATGAATTGAGCAGCTAAAAACATGATTGAGCAAATCTCTCTGAATTGAGACATGGAGCTTTTAGGGTATATGCCCAGTAAGAGAATAACTGCATTTGTTGGTAACTCTAGAGTCAACTTTTTTAGGAATCTCCATTTTGCTTTCCACAGTGGTTGTACCATCTTACCACCTTACATTCCCACCAACAATGGATTAGGGTTCCTATTTCTCCACCCTGCTCTCCATTATCAAGCTCACACCAGTCTTGGGATACAAGAGGGCCTCCACATATTACATTCTCTCTCTCTCTCTCTAAAAAATAACAAAAAAAAGGGTTATACCATTATTAGTGTTAACTTTACTCTTTACTCTCCATTGGAGAAACTGCTTCTTTTTCAGATAGACCAAGATCCTAAGGAGAGAACCACCCCAACCTACCTCAAAAGGGCCCCAGCTGAAACTAAGAATAATTGGGGAAACAAACAAGAGTGCTGTTTTCCTGGTAAATCTGGTACCAGCACAAGGGTGAAGGAAATAGATACAGAAAACAATCAACTCCTACCAAAACAGATATCCAGAGACACAGAGGCTCCCAAGACCTCATCACTGAAGCAGACCTACAATGAACTCATCATGGCTGAGGGACATTTGTCAATGAGGGGGTGGAAAGAATGTCAGAGCGACATATTGGGTCATGATACACAGAGACATTGCCTCCTACCCGTAATTAATGGCTAACCCCACAAAGCACAACCCATATTCCACAACAAGGAGGGTCCCTATGGAGGGAGGCAGTTACGGAGGAGTCTAACAATGGTACCAGCTTTACTGTATTCACTGATTACAAAACTGATAATAAAAAAGGAAAATAAATAAATGAATAAATAAACAAAAACATTGTTTTTTTTAAAAAAAAAGAAATAACCAGGTGTAGTGGTGCATGCCTTTAATCCCAGCACTTGGGAGGCAGAGGTAGGTGGATCGCTGTAAATTCAAGGCCATCCTGAGACTGGATAGTGAGTTCCAGCTCAGCCTGGACTAGAATGAGATGCTACCTCAAATAATCAAAAAAAAAAAAAATCAACAAAAAAGAAGAAAAGAAATAGAATCAATTGGATTTTAAGAGTTGTTTCCAAATATTGATGTAGAATTCACATTACAGAAAATCCATACCAACAATAAATTTCTTATGTAAGTGATAAGATTTATATTAAAGAACACAACACCATCTCTCCTTTATATAGACTTACTGGTTAATTATTTTGTCCACCTAATGTGATGAGTTCAATTATACCAAGCTCCCTTTAACCTTTTATGCTAAAACATGTATTTTTTAGCAACATAATTTACTTTTTTTCATATCTCTATTTCTGTGTGTGTGTGTGTGTGTGTGTGTGTGTGTGTGTGTGTGTGTGTGTTTGAGAGAGGAGAGACTATGGAATTCTTAGTACTGAAAAGAATCTCTAGATTCTAGATGTATGTGCCAATTTGTGTATCTGGCTTCAGGTGGGTGCTGGAGAATCATACCCAGGCCAGCAGTCTTTGCAAGCAGATCCTTTAACCAATGAGATACCTCGCCAGCTCTACTTATTTGTTTTGCTTGTAAATTCCATTTGAATTTAATTGATAAAAGGAAGATTTAGTCCATCCATAAAACATTTCCTAATCTGTAAACATTCAGAACTGACGCCACGTCAAGTAATAAACAATGGCCATGGAACTTCAAAACACATATTAACCAGAAAGGATCCATGATATTTGATGCAAGGGATGTGATAAACTTTGGCCTGTCTTCCTATATCTAGAATGCTTTGAGCATACCTAAAAACACACTGAAGAAATTAAACTAACAAGTACTATAACAAGACGTATATCACTATATTTGATTCCTGTTTGACTTTATTTTTGTGTCTAAAATATGGCTTATTTATTAAAATAATTTTGTGTAAATACTTCAATTACTCTACCCATAAAATAGGCATCCATATTTGCTATAAAAGTAGTCATCTACTTAGATGAATATGTTTGTCTCTCCATCTTAGAGTGCTTGCTAACCACAACCTAATATATCTCTCAGTTTTACTCAATCTTTCCTTTAGCCTTTGCCAAAGTACTTGTAGGGGAGCAATCCTTACTAAATCCTTACTAAACAAATTGTTTCCCTCATCACAGGATTATAAACTTGATAAAACAATTTGCAATCATTGTTTTAATCAAAATTGATCTAACATGTTCTGGACAAAGTGCATGTCTTTGCTAACATTATGAAATGAATGTGGTACATATTATAATGGCTGCTAGGAATCACACAAATGCTGACTGCATTGCAGATTCATTTATGCAAATTGGTTTCATTCTGTTGTTTATATTTAGGGAATTATGTTGAAACACTCTTCGGTCTTCATTGTAAAACATACTTTTGTTTCATTGATCATTTTTTTTATTTGCACAGAAGTCTCATTGTTCTACATGAAAGTGTTGCTTTATTAAAAAAATATCTACTTGGAATTTATGAATGGCTATAACTGCCTAGTAAAATGTACTTCTTTTGCCTTGATATTTAAACTCCTGGAATGCTTGATTATATAAACTGATTCTGATTTTAAAGGACCATTTCTTTCTCTCAAAACACAATTTCATAAGTAGCAGTCAGTGGGGGAGGACTGTTAGAGTCTCATACACATTCTCAAGGGCTAAAAATCATAAAATGGTTCTTCAAATTCAATTGTAGAAAAGAAACAGTCATTTCTCTTCTCAAAATAGAATGAATAGATTATTCATCTGAAAACATATTTAAACAAACATACATACCATGAAACTGTTTTTTCAACATCCCAAATTAATCATCATTTAGTCAATCTCTCATTTGCTCAGTAGCATAGAAAAGTGACTCCATGTGCCAGAAATCCTTGTCACTGCAGCAGATTCACAAGTCAACAAAACATAATGTTCTGTCTTTATGTGGCTCCCAATACAATAAAGTGCTGTTAAAATTTACAACCATGAAATAAGCGCTATAACAATGATTTGTATGGCAAAATGAAAGCAAATAGAGTCAATATTTGGCTTCCTGAGAAATGAAATATTTGAAAATGAAGACGTATCAGTTAGAGAACAAAGGGAGATGGAATTCCAGATAAATCAAAGTTTTTGTTCAAACAGGATTGATATTTAAAATATTCATACAGTGAAAGAATTTTCATGATGGTGGCTTTCATATCCATAGCTAAGTTCTGATAATTTCCCATGAGTTGGACAACTCTAAGGTAAATAGAAGTCACACAACATTTCAATAAGGACACTGGGCAGAAAGAAATGAAATGGCAGAAATATTTTTAAAAATGAAAAAATTTGGGCTGGAAAGATGGCTTAGTGGTTAAGCACATGTCTGTGAAGCTTAAGGACCCCGGTTCGAGGCTCAATTCCCCAGGACCCATGTTAGCCAGATGCACAAGGGGGCACACGTGTCTGGAGTTCATTTGCAGTGGCTGGAAGCCCTGGCATGCCCATTCTCTTTCTCTCTCTGCCTCTTTCTCTCTCTCTGTCTGTTGCTGTCAAATAAATTTTAAAAAAATGAAAAAAGTTTGCTTTGAAGTTATATTTTCTACATATAATATGCAATCCTTTGGATTTACTTGGGCATAACCCACTTAATAGCTTATGCACCTATAATATTCTTCTGATTATGAGGGCAGTGAAGTGAAGGAGGGGAGAGAGGAGGAGAAGGGAGGAGAGGTGAATAGAGGGTGGTGAGGAATCAGGATTCATCAGTCCATGAATCCATAACTTCTATTTGTTCCAATAACATTGTTGGTTGTGTAATATTTAATATTTTGCCTTTTGATTTTAACATTTCAATCCTTAATTATTTCTGATAATCACCCCAAGCTGATAAAAGTTTCTCATTTATGACTTTTGACTATGTGTGGCCAAGATACTTGACCAGAAACAGTTAAGGGGTAAATGATTTATTTTGACTCTCACTTGCAGATATTTTCAGTATATCTGAATGCCGAGTTTGTGATTGGGATTGAATCTATAAATATATTGAGTTGAGGGCTGGAGAGATGGCTTAGCGGTTAAGTGCTTGCCTGTGAAGCCTAAGGACCCCGGTTCGAGGCTCGGTTCCCCAGGTCCCATGTTAGCCAGATGCACAAGGGGGCACATGCATCTGGAGTTCGTTTGCAGAGGCTGGAAGCCCTGGCGCCCCCATTCTCTCCCTCTCCCTCTATCTGTCTTTCTCTCTGTGTCTATCGCTCTCAAATAAATAAATAAATAATTTAAAAAGTATATATATATTGAGTTGAAATATCTTAGCAATAATGAATTTTTTTCATTGTTCATTGCAACATTTTACCTCTCAATTTATTTGTCTCTTTTATGTTTTTGAAGTGGTTTTGTGATTTTAATGTTCAGAACCTGCATATTATTTGCCATATTTATCATGAAGTATTTTGTTTTTAAGATACTGAAATGTTTAACATCATATATTTCTGTTGCATAGAATATGCTAATCTCATGTATAGTATTTTTATTCCACAATCTTGCTGAACTTACTTCTGAAAGACACATTATAGACACTATCGTAATATTCTTACCTAATTAGAACACATTACTCCCTGCTGACTAAATGTCATGGTTCCAGAAATTGTTATGCAAGCTCCTAGTTGACAAAGGTCACCAACAGTGTGAACAAACAGTGGAACACACAAACTTTACAAACCACCCATGCAAGATGTACACACCTGTGCAATAGTGACTCATGGGTTATGGGAGTAATCAACTGCTCTCTGATTGGATACAAGGTCCTCACAGTTGGAGGAAAATCGTTCCTAGTTGCGAGAACAAAGTCAGAAGCCTGTGGCTTGGAAGGTCATAGGCACTTGTGGGAAGTTCCCATGTTTCACTGTACAAAGTAGAGGGTATACCCATCAAAATGTGTTCTAAATGTTTATGTTTATCACCTTTGACCCATGCCATTCTAAGTCTTGGCTAGAAGACCCAAGACTCCTCAGTACAAGGAAAAAGGTAAAGAGAAGAGAAGAGAAGAGAAGAGAAGAGAAGAGAAGAGAAGAGAAGAGAAGAGAAGAGAAGAGAAGAGAAGAGAACAGAACAGAAGAGAACAGAAGAGAACAGAAGAGAACAGAAGAGAAGAGAAAAGAAGAGAAGTAAAAACAAAAGAGAAGAGAAGAGAAGAAGAGAAAAGAAAAGAAAAGAAAAGAAAAGAAAAGAAAAGAAAAGAAAAGAAAAGAAAGGAAAAGAAAAGAAAAGAAAGGAAAAGAGAAAAGAAAAGAAAAAAGTAGCCAGGCGTAGTGGTGCACGCTGTTAATCCCAGCAGTCAGGAGACAGAGGTAGGAGGATTGCCATGAGTCCGAGGCCACCTTGAGACTCCATAGTGAATTCCAAGTCAGCCTGGGCTAGTGTGAGACCCTACCTCAAAAAAAGAAAGAAAGAAAAAAAAAAAGAGAGAGAGAGAACAGAATGGAAGGGAAGGGAAGAGAAGTCCCAAGGACAAGGACAAGGCAAGGCAAAGTTGCCTAACATAAGGAACATCATCTAGATCCCATTTTCCAGGGCCCAAGAAACATAAGAGAGGAAGTGGAGGACTAAATGAAGTCTTTTCTGGTATATCTTTTCCTTTGCTTCTCTTTCTCCACTTGTGGATACTGGTTATTATAAACAAATTTTTCTATGTGTTCATATTCCACTCATACCTAAAAAGACATTTATTTTTTTCTGAGTCAGCACCACAGACTTAAGGAAAGCACCCTAGATTCCTCTCTCCAAGAAATTATTGACCTTCAGCACTTGCGAGTCAGTGTTTCAAAACTGTTCATTCAGGGCTGGAGAGATGGCTTTACCATTAAGGGCATTTGCCTGCAAAGCCAAAGGATTCAGACTCAGCTCCCCAGGATCCACATAAGCCAGATGCACAACGTAGCTCATGTGTCTGGAGTTCCTTTGCAGTGGCTAGAGGCCCAGATGTGCCCATTCTATATCTGTCTCTTTCTCTCTCCTCCTGCCCCTGCCACAGCCAGATACACAAGCTGAGACCCTACAACCATGACTTACCAGAGATATCTAAACTAGAAAATATAGCAGAGACAAGAAATTATAAACCTGATGCACAGAATAAAGAAGAGATCTAGGAAAATCTCAGAGGCTAAACATGTGAAGGTGCTAGGACCCTCCCTGCTCATGTGGAGAAAACCCAAATTTATGTAAGGAAGGTAATATAAATTCAATTCTCCTAGCTGACTCCACAACAAGGAAAGCTCCCCAAATCCTCTGAAAGGTACAGCCACTTCTAGAACAGAAGGAGACACGTCTGCTTCCTTGTCTTCCTTATCTCAGGACCCAAAGCCTGCTAAGGTTCACAGCCCCCCTCTTCAAATATATCCTTCTCTCCTACCCTTACAGAAGATAGATATTGAAACAAGACCATAGTTGGGCAGGAAGCTTGCAACACAGGTTCAGAGAAAAAACTGGGTCCTAAAGTCTGCCAGATAAAGGCTTAAAGCCAGTCATAGTAGGGACTGGTAGATTTTTTTCAATGGCTAGAGAGACTTACTAATGATTGCTTCTACCTCATTTTAAAGTAAATTATATTATTCGTGATATGCTGTTTAAGTTCATGGTAAACTGGGTTCTGAGAAATGAGTTGATCACTCTAACACAGACCCCCCAAGCACATTTGAAACCATGTGACATTCATTTACCTTTGTTCTTAGGCAAATTGGCCAATTGCCTCTGGACAAGGAAAGAGAAAATGACAAGCAGTATATAATTTTGATTCTCTCTCAATTTCTCTCTTGTCTAAGATCACTGAAGCCTTGCTAGAACAGTTCTCATTCTTTTGTGAAACAGAGAAAATGAACATAACAAACAAGCAACCACCAGTGTGTTATCTCCATGACAGTTATCAAGTTTCACCTGCATTTACAAATCCATGCTTTTAAAATGTGTTTCATGGGATTATGAAGAAGAAAAGTCTCAAATAAACAGGTTATAAGGTCTAAAATTCAATTTGCTGATATTGTTTTGCTCATGGTAACAGTTATAAAAACTGCCTTCAAATGTTTAAATAAGTTGGTTATGCTTCTATGTTAAATTTTTAACTACTAGAAAAACAGAGTCTTAATACAATTAAGATTTATTTGTTAGGTACTGATTTTCCTTTTATTAAGCTAATTAACCTAAATGATCATTGTTGTGTTCATAATTTAGGTTTTATAAAAGATATAATCTAACTTCATTCACTGTAACCTTTGCTCCTAGGGAGACAAGGAAGTCTCCTCATCTTCTGATAACTGTGTGCTTTCTCAATATTTGAGGTGTACTTCATTTACAATTCTTGGGTCAAAATGAGTTAACATTGTGTTGTAATGCCAGGTTCTGTAATGTATAAACAATGTAATTTAAACGTAAACTATTAGATATCAGGTCAAAGCTTCATCTGTTTTAATAGTCATGGCTAACAAGAATAATGAGAAATAAAATTGGTTTATGCTTGTCAAAGTAACCCTAAACAAATTTCATCAGATTAATTGCTATAGATTTCTCTGCCAGGATTAAGTTTGTTTCTAGTCCAGTCTAGAAGAAAAGACTAAAGCCACCAGAAATGCATACAACCACATAGATGTATTTAAAGGTGATGCTAAGTTACTAAAGACAGACCTCTTCCTAGGTTTTTCAAGTTTAAACCCAAAAGTGTCTGGTTATACTTGTTACAACAGTAGTCAGATATTTTTAAATACAAAGGAAATTCAAAAATTCAACTCTGATTTTATATTGCCTTACAGAGAGAGTAAAAGGTCAAAATTTAGATGGGTTTAATACTTATTATAGTAACTTAATTTCTGACAGATTGCTTGATTTGAGTTTGCTGATAGAACAATATAAATTGGTTATAGAAATTAAAGTGATAAATGTGACAATTAATGACTAAATCCACTATTATGTGTCCCATATTCAAGTTCATATCCCCCAATGTGTGAATAACATTCTTCTCTGTGTCCCTACAGAGAAGATTTCACAAAGGAATGATGAATGTATGTTGGGGCTTCATTGAGGACCCACTCTCTCCTACATTAGTCTGAACATCACCCTGGTTTTCCTTATACTGGGTAACAGACCCTCCAGGAGATTAAAAAATAAGTGAACAAACATGGTGGTACAAATGGGGACAATAATATTCTTCAGTTAGGCCTGTTTTCAAAACTAGGAAAGAAATAGAAGTTGTTCTATGCTCAACCCTTCTTATCTCTGAGGCTAACCAAAAATTACCATGAGCCATCTATTAAACCCTCAGGCTTCTCAATTTCCTGATCGAACTTTAAGAACTTAAATTCCAGGCCATGACACTATAAGATAACTAAGGTAAGTTTTGACAGAGAATCTGGGACGTTAATGAAAAGAAGAAGAGGCCTATTATCTCCTGCTTTCTCCCTGGGACTCTGAAGCAACTCAGGACATTCTTGAGACTCTATAATCTGCCAAATGTCAGTAAAGAATTGCTCAAGAAACAGAGGCAAAAATAGAGTTTGAAGCCAGTCTGCATCTCAGCATTGACTTAAATCCATGATTTAACCAGTTGTCTTGTTAAAGACAAAAGATGCAGACATACTCTATATTCCCATTTTTCTCATGGGTGCTTAACAACCAGATGTAGCAACAAAAACCAAAACAAATAAGGACTTTGGGGTTAAAAGGGTACCCAATATTTTGGTCATAAGCCCCTCCAGATCAAAAAGAATCAAGATGATAGATACTTTTTTTTTTTTCTCTAGATAAACCTAAAGTTTTTAGTAAGTTACCTATCTTTTGGATCAGAGAAAACATGGAGACCCAAAGAATGGATTGCAGTAAATATTCAGTTTTCAGGAGAGTAAGAAAAGGTTGGAAAATCCTTAATGCTTCCAAGAGAAGGGAAGCCATGTGGTTAGCATGGCCCTGACTCATTCTGGCAGATGGCACAAATGCTGAGACAGGCATAGAAATCCTTCCAGGTCCCTGAAAGTCTCTCCTAAAGAACTGACCTTCAAAATTACAACACAAAATTAAATTTTGGAAAACTAGTTGCTCTCAAAGCACTCATTGGAAAAATATGGACAGAAAGTAAGGTATATCTTAAAGAATTTAATCATCACAGGCCAAATTGTAACTTTAGATAGATGTGCTCACTGGGCCTCAATAGCATCTGTACCATTATAAAAGTTAAATGCAGTGCATATATATTTTTGATAATTCTGCTAAAGTCTCTTCTGTTTTACAAGAACAGGTATAGACCACACCATTTGGTAAATTTGGTAAATGTTGAAAGAGAATCATGCCTATCATTTCTGGTAATAATTAAGATAAATTTTGGACATTGTGTGTTTAACTGTAATCTTAACCTTGTATCCTCTCATCTATAGTCAGCCCAAAGTCAGATAATCCTAAACAATCCAAGTCCATCTCTCTGGGCCTCCTGAGTCACCCTCTGATATCTGAAATGTTACATGAATGGGAACCCTGAGAACCTATCTAAACCCCAATTTACCTGATGCCTGTTTCTCCCTGATTTCTCCTATTTTCCCCCACTGATGTCTTTATCTGGAAATTGTAGGTTTCTTCCAACACTGGAAGACCAGGGTCTTGTAGAATAGACCCACTGAAGGGTTACTCCAACTTCCACATGCAATGGCTATGTTCAGTTTGAAGAAGTCAGATGGATTTGTCATCATAATCCCCTATTGGCAGAAGGGGAAAATGATATGAGACAGAAATTGGTTATGTGGTCAGGGTAACAGAACCCCAAAAGTAATGTTTTCTTTTATTCCTTGACTAAAAATGGCAAATGTCACTGATCTTGCCGAAGCCTGGATATTACACCCTCTGGGAAAGATCTCTAGATGACGTTTATATCCTTCCTACAGGATAGAAACTCTGATCCTTACCTAAGATACTGGCAAAGCTGTAAAATCTGGTCTTTGTCCATAGTAATTTGTCAATCTGGTCTTTATCATGTAGCCACTCCCTTTAAAAAAAATAATAGTAAGAAGACATATCTGACTCTGTAGTTGGGCTTCTCAAATCACTTCTTGCCTCTCTGGGCAAGAACTCTGTCCTCTTGCATCATGGAGTTTCTGTGTTCTAGGCCAAACCTCCCTTCTGTTTGTACTCCTAAGATCTTGGTCTTGCCCCCCATTCTCCTAGCAGCAGCCTAAGCTCACACTGCAGCTACCAAGGCAAGGGTTACTGGGCTTTAATAGATCCAGCATAGATAGCTGTCTAAGCAGATCAAGGAAGATCTTAGTCTAGTCCAACAGAGCATTGTCATTCTACATAACCAGGTAGATTCCCTAGCAACGGTGGTACTACACAACCACAGAGGCTTGTACTTGATTGCAACAGATAAAAAGAAGGGGAAAAATGCTATTTCTATGCAAACTAATCTGACATAGTTAGGAAAAATGCAAGACAATTGCTAGAGAGAATAAAGGCCAGATGAAAAGAAAGTGAGTCCAACTGAAAAAGTACCTGGAACACTTGGAGCCCCTAGATGGCCCCTCTAGCAAGGCCACTGGTCATGGTTCTCCTAGCCCTCTTGTTTGGGCCTTGCCTGATAAACCTCCTCACTAGATTCATCCAAAACTGGACAGACACCATCAAACTCCAGGCAGTTCATCAGGATTATCAGAAAATACATCTGGAATAGGACATGAAGGATTATGTATGTGAAGAGGTGGAAATGTAATGGCAGAAATATGCTAAAATGCTTGAACAGTGGAAAGCCCCAATATGAGATAAGAAAAGAATGAGGAAGGATAAACGGGTGTCTGCCCTTGTTCCTCATTAGGTTTATTGCAGGTTTTAAACTTTTAATTACCATACACACCTTATTGCAATCTTTGTTTGCTAAACTGTTACATTCCTGCACTCTTTTGTAACCTGCCTGCTCAACTGCCACACGCATGCTTTTGTATAAATTTCCTTACAAACCTAAGTTTGGGGCTGATGCCATCAAGGGGAGATCCAGGTGTCAGCATACTACAGGGAATAAATCTTCCTCTCCTTAGTTCAAATGGCTCTGAGTCTCAATCTGTCCAGGAATTCCTGAAATAGTCTTACTTTTCCACAAATATTCAAAAGATTTGTCACAAAATCCCTTGCTCTTTACAAGATGTGATTCAGGATCGCCAAATACATCTGGCTCACAGAATTCTTTAAATACTTCACACCATGGATTATTAGTGCTGCTGTATTTATTACCAGCAAAAGTGCTCTCCTTATTACCAGTAAGCTTTTAGTCACACTGAAGTTGGAGAGCCAACAACAGAGAGCACCAAACCCACTAGAGAAATCCATTATTACAATTCTGTTTCTTTA